>NW_026250984.1:0-126458 GCF_022114955.1 Emericellopsis cladophorae | reverse complement strand
CTTTACTATACCCACCTCCAATTTTATTTTTGGGTTTGGGGGCCCGGGGGGTGGGGGGGCGGGCGGGGGGTTCCCGCCCCCCGCCCCCCCCCCCCCCCCCCCCCCCGCGCGGGCGGGCGTGGGCGTGCGACTTGATCATCCCCATGGGCCACGATGGCTGGCCATCGGCCGAATGCCAGACGCCAGGGCGGCCAGGTCCAGGCGGCCCAGGCCAAGGACCAAGGGCAAGTGGGTGGGTACCCGCAGATGCTTGTTCGGACGACGGGATGTGAATGATGCGCATGCGCTACCTACCTACCACATTACATGCATACTGCCGACGGACTCGTGGAGTGCGAGTCAGTACTTGTAGTTTGGGCAAGATAGGAACTTGACCCTTGAGAGGTTGCAAATTATCGATGATCCAAAGCGCCACATCATTTCAGCCTTTCGGCATTGCGGTTGCCTTCAAAGCCTATGAGACAGATTGGTCCTGCCCGAGTGCCGACCGATCGTACCGTGCGTGAGCTACAAATACTGTACTTTGGACACTGTATTGGTGATCTCGGCCAGACGGATATTCGTCTCGTCCATGGTGCTCCTTCAACCTTGACATGATGCATTGAATGTCGTGCCATATCTTGGCATTCATCGAGCAAGCATGGACGTCAGGTGTGTGTTTCCAACAGACGTTGCAGCGCATGCACCTCTCGGACGAGATGACGGAACCTTGCTACGTAATCACTATTATATACGGTTCTCTCTTTTTTCACACTGGAAGCAGCGCTGGCTAATTCAAGTCTTTTTTCATTGTGCTACGCTTAAAATCTGCAGTCATGCACAAGCCGTCCCAGCTACCTTAGGTAGTCTATGCCGGTAGAGGCCCCTAGGTTCTTCCGTCGAGTTCCCCCGAACGGGCCTTTCTGCTCTACTGAGCCTGTCTCGTCACAAAGTTCATCAGCTCCGCCTCCGAGACCAGCAGCATCTGCTTATCTGCCATCGTCGAGTTCGTCGCCGTGCGGCCCCCGAGCCAAGCCCGCCATATATTCTGCAGCGCATGCTGCGTCTGCATCTGGCCCGCCATGCTCTCGTTTTCCGCCATCGTCAGCCCAGGCGTCGCTGTGCCCGTCACCAGGTCAGGTCCTGCGTGGCCCGCGCGGCCAAGACGCTCCTCATCGCCCTCTCCCACCGTGAGCAGCAAGCGGGTAGCCGCCTTGAATCGGTCCACAATGTGCCACAGGCAGCCCCAGATCAAGTCGCTGTGTTGATGGGGGTAGCCCAGCTCCCGAAAGGGGCAGGCCACGTGCTTAACTCGTGCTGTATCCTCCTTGCGCAAGTAGTACACCATGGGCGCGTTGAAGCCAAACGAGTCGTAGGCCTCAAGGTCGCCTGTGAGGAAGAGTGCGTCTTGGGCAAAGTTGAAGTAGGTCCGTGGCGGTGCGCTGTTCGGCCTGCTACCCTTGATGCGCCACCCAAAGGTGAGCTCGTAGTGCTTCAAGCCCAGGGCGCGAGATTCGCTGTTGACGTGCAGGATGGCTGGTACCTGGTTCCCACGCGTCGTGCGCGCGTCCAGTTCCTTGCGACGGGCAGCGATCTTCTCGCCAGGTTGGTATCCCCCGCGTGTGTCATTCTGGAGGCAGCATACGCCGACGATGCGTGGCTGTATGAGGCACTCCCAGACTTTGAGCCGGAGCTCCGGTGGTAACTTTGTGAATTGGGGAAAGTCTCCCGTGGACGCCACATCGTCAACTCTGCTGCCGCTGACGGTGGTGGTGGTTGGCGAAGGAGATCTGCCGGTCGAAACACTCCGGCTCAGGCTAGCATAGCGGCGGGGCGAATGTGGCTGGTGTCCATCATCAAAGGTCCGGAACGCGAGCGCACAAACGGGGCCCGGGGAATCATCTTGAACACTGAGCGAGCTCATGGTCGGTGATCAAGAGCGCGGAAAATCCACGAGTGTGCTTTCGTGCGACGCGTGTGAGTCTTGGGCCTGAAATGCCAAAGTGTGGCTGATCTGAATACCGGTATGCACTCGCTTGCTTGCTACCTGGAAGGAGTCAAGGACCCGTGACGCGCACCAGAATCGAATTCCGGTTTTGCGATGTTCCAGATTTGCCCCAGACCACCTCTGTCTTGATGTGGCGACGCGACTGTGAGATATCTCGATGCAGAGCGGCGGACGTAATTACTTGCGTCGTGGTGCCTGAACAAATTAACAAGCTGCAAGTTGAAGGAAGATGAAGAAAGAAGAGAGATTGCGCAGTGGGATGATTGAAATGTGGTGATGGTATTGTTCTAGATGCGGGTGACGATGCGTAGTCGCACAAGTTAATTGACAGGTGAGCCTGCAATGAGGCGACGTGCATGCAGCCAGGCCCTGACACATCACGCAGCATGGGAGATGGGATGCTTTATCAAGAGGAAGGAGAACGGAACAAAAGCTCCCTTGTTTTAATTTAACATAACAACTGTCGCTATGTGTTCTTTCGGTCGCTGATTTAGTCTGCCGGGACAGGCGTGCTGTGTGAGCTCCCAAGCACCTCCCAACTCCGCAATCTAACATCTCTCTCAGGTTGAGCTGGCCTTCCTTGGCCTCTGAGAAGCTTCACGATGTAAGGGTCTCTAATGACAGTGTTGTGCAAGCCCTCTTCATCGGGACCATTGCCGTCACCGAGAATGACATTGCCGAGGAGGAATGTCGCGATCCAAGCCAGCACCAAAAACGGTGTGACGGCAACAAATGCCCAAACCACGCCCATTTTGGCATTCTCCCTGAGCTCGTCATTCATTCGAGGGTCGCTGGTGCTCGTCTCTTCAAAGCCTGGGTCGTATTCCAGACCAGACAGGTTGTTGAACACGGTAGTCATCACTGTGAGCCCCAAGGTTCCACCAAATGGATGTGCAAGAGCCATCGTTCCCGCAATGACCGCGCGATGTTGGCGAAAGTAGCCCACACCATGCAGCGGGCCTGACATGTAGCGCAGACCTGAGCCGACACCGACAAGCGCCATCATGCCAAAGATGATCGACGGCTTCTCGTTGTAGCAAGCCCACGACAGCATCCCGAGACCGACAGCCTCGACGAGGGTACCCAAGAAAATCGGTGGCCAGGTCATACGAGGCCAGGAGTTGCAGAGGAAGGAACAAATAATAACACCGCCTGAGTACTGTTAGCTGACAAGATCTCCCTTTGCGCGGTACGTTGCCATATTTACCAGACAACCCAGGAATGAAGAACAGAAGTTGAACTCCAGCCTCATCGGGCCGAAAATCCTTTACCGAGATAAAGTAGATGTTGCAAAAGTACAGTACCGCATACATGGCCACTCCAGAGGTTGTCTCTGTGAAGAAGACCAACATGATGTCCTTGGTCGTGATGATGTTCCATGGAATCATGGGCTTTTGCGTCGGGAATCTTTGAGAAAGGAGTTTCCCCGGCGCCATGAGATACTCCCAATACACAAACACCCCAGTCAACAGGGTCCCAAAAACCATTGGAACAACGACTGCCGCTGACGCCCAGGGATACGTCGCGCCTCCCCGTGTCAGACCCAAGATGATCAGGCCAAAACCAACCAGGAACAACGCCTGACCCCCAAAGTCGACGGTCTTAAGTCGTGCGCCGAACTTGGTGCGGCGTCCTGTCTCAACTGTCTCGTCGAGTTCCGGAATGGGCTGCGCGCCGAGTAGCTCCTTGCGCAGGAGGAAGTAGACCGTCACGAGAGCGACAACACCCATGGGAAGGTTGATCGCAAAGCACCATCGCCAATTCGCGTTGGTAAGATAGCCCCCAATGACCGGTCCAAGACCGTAGGCAGTGCCACCGACAAAGGCAAAGATGGACCAGTTGCTTGCAGCCTCCTTGAGCGAGACACGATCGGCTAGAATCGTCTGCACCACTACGTTGAGGCCCGCCGCCGCCAGACCTTGAAAGCCACGTCCGAGGAGGAGCATCGGGAAGGCGCTCGTCGGAGCCCCTGTGCACAGGGCACTGCCGAGGAGCATTAGTATGATGCTTCCGTTGATCGTGGCATTGCGTCCGAATACGTCGCACATTTGCGCCCAAAAGGGGATGAAGGCAGCAGATGTGAGGTTGAAGGCTGATACGATCCAGTTGAGCTGGGAGAATCTGCCAAAGTCATGGGCGATCCACGGCAAGGCGCTCGCGATGCTGTCAGGTGTCAGTGGGTTACTCTCTGGGTCGCCGACGCGATACAGGTTACGAACATGGTCGAGTCGAGAGCTTGCAGAGCAAAAGGAAACACCAGCCCAAGGATGATCTTCCATCTGTATTTCCGCGCTCTAGTCGCCTCCGCTGCGCACAAGTCGCAGGGCTCGAGGGATGGCGCGATCCGGTGCTCGCACGTCTTGGGGTTTGTCTTTGACTTCCTCTTATCGTCTCCCGACGCCCAGCCAAGGAGCCAGTTTGGAATCATGAGTTTGTCTTTGGGTTTCCCGTCGAGCATGCTGAATCAGTGTAGTAGCAAGCAGTCAGGATGACTAGGGGGGTTGATGTTACTCCTGATGATGGAGATGCGCATGTAGGAATGCTCAAGAACCATCCGTCAGGTGCAGCGACGAGACTAAGTCATACTTGTATATCGCGACACTTCAGTCTCACTCGAGCTAGATCCATGTCGCTTCATTACCGCCGTAAGGTTGTGTCGCGGCTAAGGAGCCTCCATGACTCCAAGGCCTGGAGTTCGAATGGTTTTACCATATCCGTATAACTGGCCTCGAAAGGCAATGCGACATATGAGGTGCAAGTAGGCCTGCTGGTCCAATGAGAATCAACCTGCGCTTGACGGCTGCCTTGTCGCTCGAAAGGGTTGACAAGTTCGGCATTCTCATGCGTCGAGGATGAAGCACGGGTCGCATCCTTAGAGTCTCAGGGAAGGCGCAGGGGATGAAGCTCGAATGGCTGCCCCAGAATGGCTTAGCGCCCTGTCATCAGTAAGTTCACCGGCCGGGGCGACGTATTAGGGCTGCAATCTCGAATCAAAGTCTCGATATGTCAAGAATCAGTTGGCAGGGCCAGCTTGCATAGCGAAGCGACTGATACAAAGTCCCAGGCCGTTTGTTCAGAACAAACACTGTACGCTAGCACCATCCATGTACACTTACTTAGTACGCATGGAGGCGGGCCTCATTGTAGTTATGTCGCATTCGCTAGATACCTACCCTAAACACGATTCCTGTCCGGACATCTTGTTGGCGAAATCTCAGCGCACATCTTGTTCGAAAGTCGTATGCCTACGGGTATATAAAGAAGCTGTCGTCACTGCAGGATCGGATGTTTATTCTCTACCATTGGTAGATAGGAGCGCAGATATGATGCTAGGTCATTCACAACAACAGCGCCTGGCAATGCGGATAGACGTGCTTGCACCGACACGACCGAGCATCTCCATGTCCTTAAAAGTCACAGTTATGGAGAGAATCTCGCACACAGGGCTACGACATACTGGCCATGATTGAAACACTTTATAGCAGGTACCTTTGCACAAAACATCAAAACGATCTACTGCTGCCTGCGCTCAATGGAAACGCACGCGCCGGGTTTGCAGGATCACACGATTGCCACTCCACTAATCGTACCACAGTAGTGCCATGAAGAATTTGCGCGAATGGTCCAGTGGCAGCGAGGCTTGGACCTTGTTAGCTGTGTGCTCAAGCTGGACCACCCGCTTGATGATCGGTTATACGGTACGTAGACCCGCGGGCAAAGCAGTCAAAGAAGATACCAAGCCCAAATTCTAAGAAGAATGTTGAGAAGGCCGCCTATTGCAGCATGACGCCGGTCAAGCTACCCGGGCGACCTGGAAAGAGAGTTCTGTGGGGATGCTCTGACGAAATGTTGAAATAGGCTCCAGTCTGTCGTGGATCGGAGCATCACCAAACTCAATTATCCCGCTCCGCCCAGCGCGGGCGCTGTTGCTGTGCCACTGACAGCCTCCAAACTGACAGAGTTCCGATGGCGGGGCAGCTCTGGCAGCTCCGGTCAGCTCAAGCAACGAGCAGATTAGTCAGGCCGACTGCTTGTCTCCTGTAAACTTTTTCCAGAATCGCAACGGCATGAGAATACGTACAAGAATCCAATTTAGCTTCTTTGGGGCTGCAAATGTACTGTATCGTCATCAATGGAAACTATTCGCAACAGCCCGGACTAAGAGATTACAACGTAGTCGCCTCTTCGAAATCTTTTTCTCCCAGCAACGCCCGAAAAGAGGGGCTGCCAGCAGGGGGTGGGGAGCTAGTGGTGGGGCAGGGACAGGTACCTGAGGCTCAGGCAAATTCAGGCTGCTGATACATGTACCTGCGCCCCGCGGTGGGGTCTGGAATTTTAGGATCTTCATGACATCAGTCGCATCAGAGCTCAGGGAAGGCGCGATGGACAGCATAGAGCTCCTTGACAACGGCAAGAAGTCAGAAGACCAGGAAAACTGTAGGATCGAGACCATTGTAGATGGGCGGCTCTGGAATGTGTATCGTGTCTTCCAGGCGGTTGTGGGTGCTTCGCCTGAGTGCGAGAGCGATGCAGAGGCTTCTGGAAGGCCCCTGCTAAATCGGTGTGGGCTTTTTTGGAAATGCAAAGAATCACGTCGAACCTCGCCCATCCGCCTTTATCTAGGTGCATGCCACGACCTCTCAATCTCTGCTCTGCTTCGTTTTTTTCTCATTCCTCATACAATTCTTCTGTGATACCCAAATCCTCCTCTTCTTTTCCCCTCAAGAGATTCACAGTCTTCCCATTATTCACCAAAATATCACACCCATTCAGGATCTCACAACACACATCAGACACAATGGCTCCCGCCGTCGGTATCGATCTGGGTACCACGTACTCGTGCGTGGGTATCTTCCGTGAGGATCGTTGCGACATCATTGCCAACGATCAGGGCAACCGCACCACTCCTTCATTCGTCGCCTTCACTGATACCGAGCGTCTGATCGGTGACGCTGCCAAGAACCAGGTCGCCATGAACCCGCACAACACAGTCTTCGACGCCAAGCGTCTCATCGGCCGCAAGTTTGCCGACGCTGAGGTGCAGGCTGACATGAAGCACTTTCCCTTCAAGATCATCGACAAGAGCGGCAAGCCCGTCGTCGAGGTCGAGTTCAAGGGCGAGACCAAGCACTTCACCCCCGAGGAAATCTCCTCCATGATCCTCACCAAGATGCGCGAGACTGCTGAGGCTTACCTCGGTGGCACCGTCAACAACGCTGTCGTCACTGTCCCCGCCTACTTCAATGACTCTCAGCGCCAGGCCACCAAGGACGCTGGTCTCATCGCCGGCCTCAACGTGCTCCGTATCATCAATGAGCCCACTGCCGCCGCCATTGCCTACGGCCTGGACAAGAAGGTTGAGGGCGAGCGCAACGTTCTCATCTTCGATCTTGGTGGTGGTACCTTCGATGTCTCTCTCCTGACCATCGAGGAGGGTATCTTCGAGGTCAAGTCCACCGCCGGTGACACTCACCTGGGTGGTGAGGACTTCGACAACCGTCTCGTTAACCACTTTGTTAACGAGTTCAAACGCAAACACAAGCGAGGTGAGATTGGCCCAACGAACGAGTTGAATATTGTCTGGACTTTACACTAACTATTTTTTGCAGATCTGTCCAGCAACGCCCGTGCCCTGCGTCGTCTTCGCACTGCCTGCGAGCGTGCCAAGCGCACCCTGTCCTCCTCCGCACAGACCTCAATTGAGATTGACTCTCTTTTCGAGGGCATTGACTTCTACACCTCCATCACCCGTGCCCGCTTCGAGGAGCTTTGCCAGGATCTCTTCCGTGGCACAACCGCCCCTGTCGACCGCGTCCTCTCCGACGCCAAGATCGACAAGTCCCAGGTTCATGAGATTGTCCTCGTCGGTGGTTCTACCCGTATCCCCCGCATCCAGAAGCTCATCACCGACTACTTCAACGGCAAGGAGCCTAACAAATCCATCAACCCTGATGAGGCTGTTGCTTACGGTGCTGCCGTCCAGGCTGCCATCCTGTCTGGTGACACTTCTTCCAAGTCCACCAACGAGATTCTGCTGCTTGACGTCGCCCCGTTGTCTCTCGGCATCGAGACCGCTGGTGGCATGATGACCAAGCTCATCCCCCGCAACACCACCATTCCTACGAAGAAATCCGAGGTCTTCTCGACCTTCTCCGACAACCAGCCTGGTGTGCTCATCCAGGTCTACGAGGGTGAGCGTCAGCGCACCAAGGACAACAACTTGCTTGGCAAGTTCGAGCTCACTGGTATTCCTCCTGCCCCTCGTGGTGTCCCTCAAATTGAGGTCACCTTCGACCTTGATGCCAACGGTATCATGAACGTCTCCGCCGTCGAGAAGGGTACTGGCAAGTCCAACAAGATTGTCATCACCAACGACAAGGGCCGCCTGTCCAAGGAAGAGATCGAGCGCATGCTGTCTGACGCCGAGAAGTACAAGGAGGAGGACGAGCGTGAGGCTGGCCGTGTCGGTGCCAAGAACGGCCTGGAGTCTTACGCCTACTCCCTGCGCAACACTCTGTCCGACCCCAAGGTGGACGAAAAGATTGAGGCTGCCGACAAGGAGACTCTCAAGTCCGAGATTGACAAGACCGTCACTTGGCTTGACGACAACCAGCAGGCCGCCAAGGAGGAGTACGAGGACAAGCAGAAGGAGCTTGAGGGCGTTGCCAACCCCATCATGATGAAGTTCTACGGAACAGGTGAGGGTGGTGCTCCTGGTGGCGCTCCCGGTGGCTTCCCTGGCGCTGGCGGTGCCCCCGGTGGTGCTGGTGGCGATGACGGCCCCACCGTTGAGGAGGTCGACTAAATACTATGTCTTGATACCCACGTCAAGACTTGTCGACATTTTGATGGAATTGGTACTGCGATACTAAGGCGCGCTGGTTTCTACTGGGATGAGGATTGATTAGACACTTGATATTTTTTGCGTTGCATCATGGTTCACGATAGGGAAAAGCATCGGTCTGTACTTTAATGAGTCAATGAAGATTTATAACTTCAACAACAGCGTCTCGAAGTGAATTTAGATGTTTGTCTTGGCTGCTCTAATCAACATCTCATTGCCAGTTTGGCGAAATTCTCTTGGTTTTCTCAGTCAATCTGGTTCGGGACAATACACTGGCTTGCCCATCTATCAATGACAACTAAGCCTGTCCCATGAACATAGCTGTGTACCATTGTTATTCCGACGAGAACATCATCTCTGCATATCCGATGAATCCTTGATTATTCTGTTTAATTTTGTCTGACAATACGTCGTCTTCCTATCTATCAATATTAACGAGACATTATACTATCTACTCCGACGAGAAGATCTCTGCCTGCATGCTCAACACATTATTAGTTATCTTCTTAAATTTGATCTATACCAATACGCCGGCCTGCTTATGTATCATTGATTGTGAGACCTCGTACCATAGCTGCTTGGACGGGCGATATTACCTCTGTATGTCCGATGGATATTTTTTATGAACTAATTAATTTGTGTCTCTGATAGATAATACGCCGGACTTCATATCTATCAATAGTAATAAGACCGTGTACCGAATTATGTAGACCCCAACAGTGAGTTGGTCTTGACACAGTTTCTATGCAATTTGTTACAAGAGCCAAAATCATGATGCGCTCGCCGGCTTGTCAATTCCCAAACTCTCCCTTAACTGCCTGCGCCTCTCGTTGTCATTCCGCCTCCATTCGTCGTCGTCTCGTTGTGTGCTTGCGTCAAATGCCTGTGTGAACACTTCATCGTCTCGGACGACCCAGTCCCTACTCTGCCAGATGTCCTCGCTGCTCCTCGCCCCGGGCTTGTAGTACTTCTCGTACTCCTTGTTCCGATAGTGCTGCCTGACAGCGTCTGCCTTGACAGCACCCGTATGCGACTTGGTCCGCATGCAAAACCAAAAGTCGTCCCATTGCTGGCTGCAGGAGCGCATCTCGCCGTTGCGGTAGACGGCGTTGAACTGGCCTCCGAGTGAGTTGCACGCCCATGCGAGATCGAAGGCCTGGCGGCAGGACATTTCGGTGGGGAGCAGAGCTTCGGAGAGGGGATCGCGAGGGGGAGCGTTCTCAGACGCTGGATCGATGGATTTAGACGCTTTGAGTGTGAACCATGATGATTTGGACTCGGATTCTGCTTGTGATGTGCTAGAGGACGTCGGAGATGACTTTTGTGCCGGCGTGGGAGCCTCAGGCTTCTTGCCGTCGTTGTTGAAGAGGTCGAAGAATTTTTGAATCTCAGGGTCCATACTGGGTTCGTTCGGTGCAGTCCTGGGTGTCGACGTAGACGGGGATGCAGTTGTGGTCGTGGCTGCCTTATCGGCTGGAGGCGCCGTTGGCTCTTTGGGAGAGCCCGATGCCCAGAGCCAGCCCATGATGTCTTCTATCGGTCTTGGAGAGAGAAGATGTGTCCAGGTGTTTCTGGTCGTTTGAGGCAGAGAAAGGAATAATTAGACACTCGGGCGATGGGTGAAAGACCGGTTTGCAAACGCGGGGAAGTCACAGTATCTTCGTATAAGTCTGGATCGCGTGACGGGAGGGCCGTATGCGTGCTGTATGCGAGGCGACAGAACGTGATTCGTTTCTGGGGAGTGGTGCTCAGGCTTGGTGTATCGCGTGCAAGATGATTGGCTTCAATCTCGGCGTTCACAAGGTATGGAGTACTAAGGTACAACCGTACATCTAAAGCGGGATCGGAAGATCTGGACGTCCGGGCAATGCGCCTTCCTTTCCGCGTCCGGGTGCAGTGACATCTGGATTCTGGAGTGCAGGGTGGGGCCGTCATCGCGACAATGACCTCATTGGCTCCAGAACCAGTCCATCTGAACTCGAGGCAGGAGCCGTAGCTAGCCTGGAGCAATCTGGTCCGACTAGATGGATCCTTCTCTCTTCGTTGTCGTGTTGCCTTTGTGAAGCTGTGTCGCCATGTTCCGCCTGCGACTACCAGTGGCGACATTGGCCCTGCGGCCTGGTGTTCCATCCCATCAGGCCATCAGGCCGCTTCTAGCTTCGACGCGGCAGCGCGTGAAGCATGGAGCTGTCGTGAGGAAGGTGTGGGAAAGCACCTCGCCAATTATTGACGAGAAGGATAAGGATGACGGCCATATCGGCGTCAAGCCCAATGAGACTATCATATTCTTCGACAGTAAGTATACGGCAACCACATTGAAGCTGGAACTGACAACTGATTGCAGACCTCTTCCCTCTCAAACTGTCAAGCATCCTCAACCGGGTATGGAAGACAGACAGAGATATGGCCCAGGTTCTTCAGCGGTTCGAGACTTCATCGCTCGGCATCATGGACCCTATTCGTCTCGTGAAGAACGCGATCCCCAAAGATATGCAACTGCGGGCTACAGAGATTCTGCCGCGGCTCAAGGACGGTGGCGCTTTTGTCAAGTTTGAGCACTCAGCTGCTCTGGATGTTGGCTCTACTGAAGGTGAGGTGGAAGTTGCATTATCGACCACGTGTCTCTAACATGGCCAGAAACGTTGATCAACAAGCTTAATGACCGACCCATCAAACCATGGTTCAGCCCCTTCCGTGGCATCAAGGCACATCTTGTCCGAGGAACACCCTGGCTGGAGGACCTTTATCGGTACCCTTCGAACCTTGTCAAGATTGAATTTGTCGCACCCGAGCCTGGGGCCGAACCCATGGAACTGTCCGAAGAGAAGCTCTACACACTGTTCCGCCGCTATGGCAAGATTGCGGACATCATTCCCCAAGCTCAGGACAACAAGGCTACACCGAGGTTCGCTTACCTGGCCTTTCCTATGATGCGTGACGCCATCATGGCGCGGAACTGTATGCATGGCTTCGTCGTCGGCGAGGCCCTAGGCGGTGGGAAGATGGGCACCAGGCTGCGAATGTCCTATGAAAAGCGTGTCAAGGCGCATAGTATCTGGAATTGGCTCACAAATCACCCTCGTATCGTAGTGCCCGCGATTGCAGCGCTCATCGCCGGTATCTCAGTCATCGTCTTCGACCCTATCCGCCAGTTCTTCATCGAATTGCACATCCAGCACTCCCTACGTTTCACTGAATCGAGGGTGTACAAATGGTTCAAATCGCAGACCGACCAACTCAACATCACCAAGAAGTCGTCTCCCCACGATGACCTCAGCGCCGTCTGGAACCATCGCCGGGACCTGATCGATCAGCTGCGAAGTTGGCTCGATGGGAGCTCCGACACGTTCATCGTAGTGACCGGCCCGAAGGGCTCTGGCAAAAAGGAGATGGTCATGGATCAGTCACTCGAAGGTCGGAAAGATGTCCTGACGATTGACTGCCGACCTATCGTCGAGGCTCGCGGAGAAGCTGGCACGATCCGCAGACTTGCGGCCGCTGTCGGGTACAGGCCCATTTTCTCGTGGGCAAACAGCATGAGTAGTATGATTGATCTGGCCGTGCAGAGCACCACGGGCGTCAAGGCTGGCTTCTCCGAAACTCTCGAATCACAACTGAACAAGATCCTGTACACGACGACTGCAGCCTTGAAGAAAGTCTCACTGTCTGGTCGCTCCAAACGGGACAAGGATGCCAACCTTTCAGATGATGCCTACCTAGAGTCGCATCCTGAACGCCGACCAGTTATCGTTATTGATAACTTCCTACACAAGTCCGAGGACAAGGGCATTGTCTACGAGAAGGTAGCAGAGTGGGCAGCCTCAGTTGTGCAGAACAATATTGCTCACGTCATCTTCCTCACAAATGATTCTTCCTACACCAAATCTCTGGCTAAGGCTCTCCCGGACCGTGTCATTCGCTCGGTATCGCTGGGAGATCTCGACCCAGATGTGGCAAAGAACTTTGTCATGAGCCGTCTGGATGAAGAAGCCGCGGCAGACGAGAAAGAGAAGAAGAAGGAGAAGCGTGATGGTGAAGAAGTGAAGCCCACCAAGCTCGACTTGGCAGGACTTGACGAGAGCATTGAGACCATGGGCGGCCGCCTCACGGATCTCGAGTTCCTCACCCGCCGCATCAAGACTGGACAAACCCCCAAGCAGGCTGTTGACGAGATTGTGAACGAAACCGCCTCCGAGATTGTCAAGATGTTCCTCTTGGGTAAGGCCAGTGGCGAGGAGCGCAAGTGGTCTACTCAGCAAGCCTGGGTTCTTGTCAAATCGCTGGCCAAGGAGCCTACGCTTCGCTACCACCAAGTCCTCCTCTCGCCCGCTTTTACGAGCTCCATGACACAATCTGCCAAGGACGGGGAGACTGCCCTCGAAAGCCTCACAAACTCGGAGCTCATTGCTGTGCAGTACACGCGGGGCCGCCCCACGACCATCACCGCAGGCAAACCATTGAACCAAGCGGCATTCTCTGTCCTCCAAAACGACCGTGTCTTGCGTGCAAAGATGGACCTGGCTGTTCTGACGGAGAATGCCAAGGTCGAGGCGCAGAGCATTGACAAGTACGAGAAGGAGCTCTCACTGCTCGGCGGCTTGCCCAAGCAGACTAATGAGACTACCTCGCGTATCAACTACCTGCTGGGCAAGATGAACAGCAGCCAGGACAAGATTGTCCAATTCGACAGTGAGATGAGCGACCTCAAGAAGATTCTGAACAAGGAGTACTAGCAAGGATGCTCACTCGAATATTATATTTCTGGGCAAGGGATTTCTGGGTACGGGAAGGGCGTAACGCGGCGGGCTTGTGTTTCTGGTTGCGGAAAAAACATACCCTTCTCCATCTGCAGTGGTAACGTCTCGAATACATTGTTCAAACAGATGCTACGCTGTCATTTTCATCTTCCCTGTAGACACATACATAGTGACCTCTTCCTAGCGGTTGCGCCACGATAGCGAACCCGCATCGAAAGCAGAACTCCTCATCTGCGCCTCGGAACATCATTGGTATCAAACAAAAATCAGCGCCGTCCATTCCCGACAGACGTCAGCGTGCAAAACTTTCCCGGCTGGCAACCGGCTACGAATCCGCCATCAGCATGGACTGCGACATGTCTGGCTGCAGTGATGTAGACGAAAGCTCACAGGCCTGCGCAAAGAAGATGCGAGCCGGTTGGGAGTACTCATTCCTGATTGTGTAGTAGTTGCCTGCCATCGTCAGTTACCGCCCAGCAAGCAAAGGAGAGAAGAAAAGAAAAGAAAAGAAAAAAAATATATAAGAACAGAGAATAAACTCACCTCGTGGGACAAACCACTGGCCGCCAGCCGAAATCGCAAACTCTGTCTCGTTCACGGCCACGGAGACCTTACCCGTGTGCACAAAGAAGACCATGTGCATCTTGCGCGAGTTCTTGGGCCTCTTGACGGCTCCTGGCGGTAAATCCACGATGCCAGCGCCCATGAAGGGCATGGTGAGCGTCTTTGCAAACTTGAAAGTCGCGTCGCGGATTTCCCGAGTCTGAACAGCCTCGCCCGAGATGGCAATCTCTTCCTCGCTGATGTCGACGGGCTCCTCGTCGCCAGGAGGCTGAGTCTCATACTCTGGGTCCCAGGCTATCACCTCGCTCACGATTCTGCCCTCGTTGGTCTCCCAGTCCTCGAGGGGCTCAGTGTCGTCCTGTTCCTTGACCGAGGCGGCTCTGGCTTTCGCTGCAGGTTTCCGCCCAGACTTGGACCCACGGCCGCGCTTTGTTGGTTCGGGTTCATCTTCGTGGACACGTACAATCTCCTTCATGGACTTGAGGACGAATCCATCTTGGTCCTTTTTGCGGAATATATCAGGCTGTTGCACGTCCTCCTCGATGGCCCTTTCGCCCTCCCACCAGCTCAGAGGCCTGTAAGTGTGACGTCCGGACCTCGTCTGCAAGATGGCATCGGGATCCCGCTTCACAGACATGAGTCCTCTGCGCTTGGGCATGGGCGGACCCTTTTGTAAGTCCAGAAGTGATGCTTCCCCGGCATCGTCGCCTCCCGCATTGGCCACCTTTGGTTTGCGACCTGGTGGTCTCCCGCGTGATCTTGCTTTTGGTGCAGTTGATGATTTGGGTGGTAGTTTAGAAGCCGCAGGAGCTGGCGATGCCTGGGTCGTCTTCTGGCGTTTCGCTCGCGGGCTCTCCTCCGCTGGAGGCTCCTGATCACCGTCTTTGTCGCTGTTAGCGTTCAACGGCGGCCGCTTCTTACGTTCGGCCGTCGTTTTGGGAGCGGGCGGCGCTTCGTGGACAGCAGCCTCCTTGCTCTTCTTGGATGGACGTCCCCTCTTCTTCTTTTCCGATGATTTAGGCTGTGTCGCCTCTGGCGTGGGCTGATCCTCCACTTGTGCGGCAGGCGTTGCCTTTGGACGCCCACGACCCCTTGCGGCCTTGGCTGGCGCTTGTTTCACAGGCTCAACCTCAACCTCAGGCTCGGGCTGGGGTTCGGTTTCTGGAGCCGCCTCCTCTTCATCTTCAGCTTGAGACACCTCTTCGGCATCTTGCAAATTGTCCTCGCCAAGTTCACCGTCACTACCATCGTCCTCGTGCTGCGCGTCCAACCCGTTCTCGATCATGTCCATATCATCATCATGTTCGTCAGTGGCCGCCTCCTGCTCGGCCATCTCAGCTGCAGCCGCGCCATTCGTCCCGTTGGTCTTGCTGCGCTTCGCGGTTGACGGGAAGTTGATCCTGCGCGTGACTGTCACATCGCGGTCTTCTGCAATGGGCGATGACATGTGTGGGTTTCGCCTGGCAGGTGATCGCAGGGTGGTTTTGAGGGGCGAGCGATCTTGCGAGATTGGGTAGTGGTCGTTGCGCTGATTCTTGAGGAGAGTTCGTGGACCTGGCCCAGCGCCTGCGCGCGTTAGTTAGTCCTGTCGGCGTACTTGCGCTGACTATGGGCAAGCAAGGCAGGTAGCTAGCTCACTTGTCTCAATGCTCATGGCCTCGCTTCCCGACTCGTCGTCATTCTCATCATCGTCATCTACACCGTTGGCTGACGCGGGCTGTTTCGTTGGCGAGGAGAAGAGGGCGTCGAGTGGTTGCATGCCCTGAGCATCGACCTCTCCCGTGTTGGGCAGCGCAACGCCTGTTTTCCTGGGCGCAAAGAATGTCAGATAAGTACCCTACTTGAGAGTCCTGCTACGAAGTAAGTGGCGCGACTTACCGACCACGGACACCAAGCTCGTGAAAGGCCTGGGATTCCGAGCCCTCGCCCCCAGCGCGACGGCCGCGAGGCGCCATTGCGGTGCTATCGTGTTGCGTGACAATTGGCGAGATAGTGGCTAAAAAGCCTTCGAGCTGCAAGGTTCGATGCAATGCTAGGTAGTGAAGGTCGACTGATCTAGCTGAGCTTGTGGAAAGTTCGCGCCACAAGGCAGATGAATGGGATATGGGATGCGGCTAAAGTTGATTGCGACGGAAAACTAGCGGGCAGCGTCCATCCATGTCAAGAAGTGCGTCCAGTCCTCAAGACGCGCCCGACTGGAGTCTTTGGTTGAGCCCAGTGTTGATTCACAGTGGGCGGGCCGCTGCAGACGGCCCCGAAGAGCGGTCACCCGGTGGCTGGGCCCCACTGGCACGCGCCTGGACGCGTCTTCGCAGCGCCTGAGACCTGCGACGCGTCGAGGGGCAGCAACTGCAAACCCAAGGTCAGGTATGGTTAGTATAGTACGTACGTTCAATGTCCATCTCATGAACAGGATCGTCAAACAGAAAATCGTCCTTGGCACGGTATCGTTGACTGCTACCTCAGCCTGCAACCAACACCAGACATGATGGAGGACGATCCCCCACCCAACGACTCCCAAGTCGCCCTCGACACACCTCCCACCTCGTCCAAGATCTTCCTCCCCCCATCCATCGACCGTCAGCCCCTACTCGCAGGCGCCTCAACAACCTACTTCTCCCCCGTCCCGTCCTCTCTCCAGCCGGCAGACCCCTCGAACCCATCATCCGCGCCCGCATGCGCCCTCGGCGTCGATGAGGCCGGTCGCGGTCCCGTCCTGGGCCCCATGGTCTACGGCGTCTTCTACCTCCCGCTCCCGCTGTCCGACCCCCTTCTCCGCGAGACACACCACTTTGACGATTCCAAAGTTCTCAAGCCAGACGTTCGCTCCGATCTCATGCGCACGCTCTGCACGCACGGCTCCGATCTACACGCCTCGTGCGGGTGGGCCACCAGCTCCCTCTCCGCGCGCGACATTGGCGCCAACATGCTCCGTCCCACGACGACGTACAACCTCAACGCCCAGGCCATGGACGCCACCGTTGACCTCATCCGGGGCGTCTACGCGCGCGGCGTCAACGTGCAGGAGATTTACGTCGACACCATTGGCCCCCCCGCCTCGTACCAGGCCAAGCTGCAACGGGTCTTCCCCACGGCCAAGATTGTCGTCGCGAAGAAGGCGGACAGCCTGTACCCCTGCGTTAGCGCGGCCAGTGTGTGCGCCAAGGTGACGCGCGACGCGGCACTGGAGGTTCTGTACGAGGCTAGAGGGGAGGCCGTCGGCCGTGGTGAGGACGAGGGCATGGCGTGGGGGTCGGGCTATCCGTCGGACGCGAGGTGTTCCAGTTGGCTGAGGGACAACATGCACCCAGTGTTTGGATGGGGTCCAGAGTGTCGGTTCAGCTGGGGCACGGCAAAGGACATGCTCGATGCCAAGGGCAAAGGTGTCAGGGTGGACTGGCCAGAGGACGACGATGGCGACACGGCCAAGATGACGGATTACTTTGCTGGCAACGCGGCGGACAAGGATGCCAGTGAGTTGGGGAGTTGGTACGGCACATCGGCCGGTCTCGAGGCTTTCTGATTAGGTTTTCTTTTTGCTTATTGTAGAGTTCGGCGTTGGGCACAAGGGCACTGGGTCCTCATAGATATCCTGAAATCGTGAAAGCATTATACGTGTAGCCTAATTACTCATCGAGAGCCGCCAAGACCGACTTGACTCAAATGTCGTCATCGCCATGTGCCGAGTCGTCAACCTTCTTCTTGCCCTTTGTGTCCAGATCATCCATGCCAATGTCCTCGGTGCTGTTGCCGCTCTTGGCTGGCACGCCGACGGCCTGGCGGGCCATCTCCTGGTTCATGATGAACTCGCGCAGACGCTCCTTGCCAATGTCGAGCCCCTGGGTGAAAGCCGCATTGCCCATGTGCATCATGGGTCCGAGCAGATTGAGAGAGTACGAGACGTACAGGCCACCAATCATGAGAATGAGTAGCAAGAAGAGGAAGGGGTTCTTGAGGACTGTCGTTTGTTAGCAAAGAGGATCAAGGTAGGGCCGGCACTCCACGTACCCGCAAACAATTCGTTCCATCCAAGCGCGAGCAGCAGGCCATAGAAATACCACGGTACTTGCGTGACGCCACCGAGCGCACCGCGCTTGGCCTCGACAAAGACGCCGTCGGCTGTCTTCTTGAAGCGGACAACGAGGTCCTGTCGCTTGCTCTCGCTGAGCACCGTCGTCTCCTCCTCGAGACTCTTGCCCTCGTCTTCATCGACGCCGCCGATCGGGGGCAGATCCTCCTCGTCGCCAGCCTCCACGCCGCCTGGCTGGGTCCCAATGAAGCTGACCAGATCGGGCGGCGCATAGGTCGATGCGAGTCTGAATCTTGATAGCAGAGGGATCAGCTTGAGCGTCGACTCTCTTGCTTTTGTGTAGATGCCCTCAATGTCGTCGGTGGGGCGCCATATCCTGGGCACGCCAGCTTCGTCGTAGCGGAATTTATCCTCAAAGTTCTCCCGCAGCTTCATCAGGATATTGCCCTCCATGACTTCTTCATCCACCTTCTCGCGCAGGGCGACCCAACTCTTGCGCCTCAAGCGCCACATGCCTACATCGACCTCTTCGTCACTGGCATCGAAGCTCTTGGCACGTTCGGCGAAACGGACCTCGGCCTCCTTGACGATGCCCGTGAAGACCTGCCAGATGCGGTCCCACAGGTCCTTCTCCGTCGCCGGCCTCTCGCCCTCCTCGGGTGCGCCGGTCCCAGCCCTACCGGAGCCAAGCTTGTTGAACTCGAGGCCAATCGCCTCGCCGAGACGAGACTTGACCCACCGTTCGACGCGCGTGGCCAAGCGGCGCATTTCCTCCTTTCGCAGCTTGCCGCTGACCTCGTCCAGCTCCTGCTCAAACAACATGTACTGCGTCTTGAAGTTGGTCCACGGCACGCCCTGCATAGCTAGGCTCTGCGCCTCGACCTTGAAAATGTCCAGCGTCTTCTTCTTCTCGCTAGCTACAATCTCGGCAAACTCGTAGCCCCCGCCGGCCTTTTGCCCGGCCTTGACCTTGTTGCTCACCGCCTCGCTGAACGCCACGACGCCCGCCTTGTGCGCCGCGGAGAGCTGGCCCTGGTACAGCGCCTTCATGCGCGTGTCGACCTTGCTCTCCAACTCTTGTCTTTTGCGCGTGAACACGCCCTTGTGGTACCGACTCGCCTGCGACTCGAACGACTTGAGCACCTCGGTGCGTGCCTTGCTGCCGGTCGCACCGAGATCGGGCAGGACCGTGGGTTTGCCAAACCTTGTCGCTTCGGCCTGTTTCTCCTCAAGTGGCGTGATGACAACGTCGAATGAGATGAGCACCTCACGCGCGATTTCGTCGCACCGGAATTGCGCCAGCAGTTCCTGTTGCGTAGGGAGATCGAGATCCTTGTTGTTCACAATCTGATCCCAGATACCTTCGGCGTACATGGAGAAACCGTCAGCGGGAATTCGGCGATGGTACTCGGGCAAGAACACGCCGCCTTGGAGTTCGTCGTCATCCTTGTTGCCAGACTTGCCACGGTGGCCCGTGGTGAACCGCGAGCCCAACGTGGCCACCTCGCTAACGAATTTATCTCCCTGGAGAATCTTGTGGGGCAGTGCCGCGAAGCCAAAGTCAAAGTAATCCTCGATCCTGGAGTTTTCGAGGCCTTGGGGCTTCGAGATGGAGCTCCATATTTTCGTAAGGTCCTGGATCAGCGTGTTTCTCAGATTGGCCAGCGGTGTGGTACCGAGGTGGTCGCGGATCACGAAGAAGAGCAGTGATCGAGGCGTCGACTTCTTGTCCTTGAGGAACAGCTGCAGGTTGACCTCGAACACGGTCTTGAGCAGTCCCATGTTGGCGCCCTGGTACAACCCGACCTGGTGCTCCCAAATGTTCACCAGCAGGACCTCGCTCGTCGCGAGCGCAAAGAGCGCGCTCTTCCTCTCAAAATCCTGGTCCTCGCCACGCTCGCGGCCGTCGGTACCCTCGACATCCATCACCAGGATGTTGTCCGCCATCTTCGTGCCCGCGCTCTCGGTGCGCTTGTTCTTGGACATCCAGATACCCTTGGTCGTCTGCTGGCGCGCCGTCTCCGACATGACGGAGAATTCGGTACCAAACAAGTTGTTGAGCAGCGTCGATTTGCCGGTCGATTGGGAGCCGAAGACGGAGATGATGTGGTAGTTGAAGCCGGCTTCCGCGACACGTTCCACTTGCAGGTACTCGTTCATGTTGGCGCTGCATACAGTCAGCAATGTTTTACGATTTCCCTGTCGTTCAGACCAACTTGAACTCCTTGTCGCCGTCAATAATCTGGACGCCATGCTCAAAGCTGTCGGCGGACGGCGCCTCGCCGACACCAGCCATGTGGCCGTTCATCGTTGTGGCCAGTTGTTTAGTTCAGGAGGGGCGCGGGCGGGTTCCGTAGAATTGGTCGCATGTGTCGATTGGAAAGGTAGTTTGCAAATACAGACTCAAAGCCCCGTCGCATGGGATTTGTCCAGGAGAACAGATACGGTTGACAGTTTCCTTTGAAGGTGAATGATCGTTTTGCCTGCCTACCATACATTCGCTCATATGATGTGGGCAGGTGGCCCAGCTGCATGCCATCAAGTCCACGGGCCAAGCTGTGGCGGAGAAGGGAGCTTGCCCCCACCCGTCCCTCGGTTTAGCACATGTTCCGCGCCGAGACGTCATCGTGGTGCGTCCGTACACGTACATGTAGGTATGCCAATAATGCATATGTGCATGACTTGTGCACACTGTGCTCCTCACGCAAACAGTCGTTCCTTCTCGTGAACCCCACGTCCAATAGAGGGGCGGCCAAGCTGGCCATCAAGGGTCCAGTCCATGAACTACAGCAGGAGGGGTTCATCATGTTAAAAGCACAGCCGTACAACTCACCTCATCCGACTGCTTGCTCTGCTGCTCTCATTCAATAACCCTCCCTAGAGTAGTCACGCAATCCAAAATGCTCATCAAAGAGACCCACGTCGACGTGCCTGTCACCGTCAATGGCACCGAACAGTCTATGCGTGAGGTCTTATCCAGAAGATACCGATGTACCGTACAGGTTACTGATCCCCCTTGCCAGGCATCTTTGTCTTTCACCCAACAATTCCAGGCTATCCAAAGGCGTGAGCTTCCCTTGCTTCGATACAGTGAAGATCAACTTGGCTAAGGTGCACATGCAGCAAGTTTCCCGGTGTCTGCGTTTTCAGCGAGATCTATCAAGGTACTTCAGGCAGCCCCTATGTCCAACACTCCCTTACACGGTCCTCACACACATAGTGACCGGCCCCGTCGCCCGCTTTGCCCGCCAGATCGCGGGACAAGGCTACATCGTTGCCGCCCCTTCTTCCTACCATGACTTCACGGGCCCCGAGCCCCTGGCCTACGACGCCGCCGATACGGATAAAGGCAACGCGTACAAGGCGCAAAAGGTCGGGTTCTCCATCCCCCTTATATCTTCGGATCCTCAAAGGCATGGCCTCTAACGTACACAGACACTCGAGTCGTACGATGCTGATGTCACAAGCACCGTCGACTACCTCCTGTCGCTGCCCACGTGCACTGGCCTCGTCGGGTCAACGGGTATGTGCCTGGGCGGCCACCTTGCGCTACGTGCTACAGTATGTCCTCTCCCTTATCCAGCACGTTGTACACACCCAAGTCTCACACGCGCCAGTTCGACTCCCGCATAACAGCGTGCGTGGCGTACTTTGCCACAGACATCCACTCCCGCTCTCTCGGTCCCCATGAGGCCGCCAATTCCTCTCCAGAGCCCCCCGCCGGCAGCGCACACACCCTGGACCATCTCGAGAAGCTGCAGCACGCCGAGGTGGCCATGATCTTTGGCATCAAGGACACTCACGTGCCCGACGCAGGACGGGACCTCATCCGCTCCAAGCTGCGCGAGGCCAAGGCGTGCTTCAGTTTTTACGAATTTGCCCATGCACAGCACGCTTTTATCAGGGATGAGCTGAGCAAAGGCCGCTACGATCCGGCTATTACCAAGGTATGCTTTGAGGTGCTCCTCGAGCTCTTCACACGGACTCTCAAGACCGACCTTGGCCCTAGAGATGGAGCTGTTACTGCGCCGGAGCACGTGTGCTAGGTTTGCCATAAGAACCGAGCAGTAAAAGACAAAAGATAATAATTTCAGGAAGTCTCCAATATACCGGCGTAGAGTCCATCAAGGACGCATCACACCTGTCTATTTCAAATCTACATATCGTGATATGCGACGTATTGCTATACCTAAACCAACCCGGACTCGACGCGCCGCAGCGCGGAGATGATACTATGCCAATTTCTATAAACAAAAAAATCAGGTTTTAATGTTGACATAAATGCTCCTTCGCAACCCATGCATGGAAAAGCATGTACGCACACCGAAGCCTCAAAACTTCACACTTCTTTTTTTTCTAGCGCTGCCCTGCAGGAGGCGGCCCTCGCGGCTGCGGAACGTTCGGCTGCGGTACGTGCGTCTCACGCTGCGGTGATCTTTGGCTGGCGAACGATCGGCGCGTGTCAATCTGGGACTCCTCGTCAAAGAGCTCCCGACGACTGTGCCCCGGCGAGATGGGCGAGGTGACGCCCTGGTTGCTGCCCGCTAGCGACGGGATGCTCTCGCCAGCCTTGCGCCGGCCGCGTGTGCTGTGCCTCTTCAGCATGTCGTTGCGCAACGCGTTGATGTCGCGGTCACGCTGGGAGGCTTCTCGAGCGATACTGCCGCCGAGCTTCGAATCGTCCCAATGGCCGCTACCGGCCATCTCACGCACGGGCGGACGCTCTGCGATGCCCGAGATGGCGGCCTCTTCCTTCTCCTCGGCCTCGGCGGCGTTGGATGGGGGTGGTACGAGACGGGCCTCCGCCTTGGACTTGGCCGAATCGTCGCGAGCCTTGGAGGCCCAGTCGTCCGTCACGGCCACCGAGTATGCGGGGTTGGCAGGGCCGCCGAGAGCATCGCCGCCGCCACCTGGGCCGTTAATGGGCACCTTCTTCATGGCAAGGGCCAGGGCACACATGAACTTCGAACGGCGGCTGGCGCGGACCATGGCGTTGTGCCAGTTGGACTTGTGCAGGATGGAGATTTCGAGGGTGAGCTTGTCAAGGTTGCCGATACTGCCGATGCCAATGGTGAAGTCTGGCTGGAAGTCGCGGGAGTTCTCAGGGTCGCGTACAAAGTTCTCCATTTCCTGGCGGAGAAGCTCAACGTCCTCGAAGCTCGTGTCGAACGATACGTCAACGGTGAAACTCTCGTACATGGACTTGCTGCGGGAGATGTTGTCGACCCAGTACGTGTTGAGGACAATGTTGGGGATCTGTGAGACTTGCTGGGTCTCGGTGCGGGTGAAGACCGAGTACAGCAGGGAGATGCGCTCGACAATGAGCTCCTTGTCCGAGATGAGGACACGATCGCCCACGTCGTATGGATGCTTGACGAAGAGGAAGATGCAGGAACCGAGGAATTCCTGGGCAGTGACCGCGAAGATGAACGAGAGTGACAGCAGCGTCGTGCCAGCCGAGGCAATAACAGTGACGAAGCTGCTCTGGAAGAAGGCCAGGAAGATGAAGATGACGATGAGCAGCACCACGAACAGGAGCACCTTGTCAAAAGCACCGAGAGCTTGGCCAATGTCCTTCATGCCCTCGGCAATGGCCTTGCGTTCCTTGCCAGTCTCGACAACTTTGCGGACCATCTCATCGAGACTAATGTCACCATTGCCGTCGCCGTCAATGGCCGCAAACGCCTCCTCAGCCTCCGCGCGGTGGGCAGGGCCCAGCACCTCGACGACATCCTCAAAGTAGAGAGAATCCTTGCCCTCGACGACAAAAGACATCCAGATGCGGCGTGCCAGGGCATCAGAAGAGCGCAACTTCTCCAACGCCTCGAGGACGATTGAGTGTGCAGAGTTGGGGTTGAAGACTTGCTTGCCGGAAATCTCAGAGGCAATGTTTCCAAAAGCCGAGGTCACCTTGCCACCAATGCGCCCCGCCTCGCCGAGCAGTCTCATGGGCGTCACGGTACCCGACTTGGAGCGGCTGTGCTTGCCACCGCCGAATTTCAACTCGATACTGTCGTTGATGACATGGTCCTCCTCGGCGAACTCGGGGCAGTACATGGGGAAGAGCGTGCGAGAGGCGTCGTACAGGAGGCCAAGAAGATGTATCTCTCGCTTCGAGTCCTTGATGCGGTTGGCGAAGGAGCGTTGGTGATACGTGACGCCAATCATCTGGACGATGAACTTCTCGCCGAGGAAGACAGCCGAGGAGCAGAAGAGGGCGCTCTGTATCGTCTCCAGAGTCCTGACCCAGTTCACGCCGCTGTTGTATGACTTGCCAAAGAGGTTCCTGAAGGTGAGCCAGGACGCCAGCGCCCAGAAGAACAACGAGAGGGGGAGAGACAGGTTCTCGAGCACGGTGGCGTACTTGCGTGTACCAGCGCTGACGATGCCGGAAAAGAACATGAAGAGCTTAGGGATGAACCAGGCGACGAGCTTGGCGGCCCAGACAGTGAGCCAGGTGATCTCAATCCAGAGCAGAAGCCGGAAGAGGGGAGGCCCGATGGTGAGGTCGTCCCCCCGGCCAGTGTTGCCCACGGGGATATCATTTTGGTGACCGGTGAAAGCGAGGACAATGATGGGTATGGCGAGTATGATGCCAACGGGGATGATGTAGACGAGATAGCGGTTGACCACAGAGAATCCGATAATCTTGTTGTACAGTCGACCCATGAAGTTCAGCTTGGGGCCACTTCCGACGGTGTCACCCGTGTTGCTCCGGCCAATGGCGTCGTCCTTCTTCTGGCGACGGCCCCTGTGGCGCTGGAAGGGGTTGTGCGAGTGTTCGTTCTGCTTGTCCTTTTCAAACTGCGTCGAGTCCAGGCTCGAGGTGATGGCCATGTCCGCTCGGCGTGCGCCGGTCGAGGCATGGCTCTTGACCGTGGCCAGAGGAATGCCGTCGTCTGGGCCACTCATGTTGCCGTCCTGCTGAAAACGACTGGCTCCGTCGGGGAGTTTGGCAAAGCCAGATGTGCGTGATGTGAGGGAGTGTTGTCTGCCGGGTATGCCCATGGCGAGACGAGGACGATTGGTGTGGAAGGGAGGTCGACGCCCTCTGCGTTCGCACCGGACAAGAACAGAACAGTGACCCAGTTCACGTATGGATCCCGCACCACAGATTTAACTGCCCGAGGCCGCGATTGGGAACGAGGTGGACCGTATGCGGGGCGAGAGTTGTCGTTGATTAGCGTCGGGGAGCCTTCTAGTGAATGCGGTGATGCACACGCTACCCAAGCTGTCCGAGCTGAAGCTGGGCGCCAATGCCGATCAATGAGCGATGGTGATGGTGGTATCAGTGGTGTGCGAACTGGGGCTGCTGGAGGGTCTGCGTCTACGTAAGACGATTCATGCGGTCGTAACGGGGGTAAGATGGCTGTTCGTTGAGTGCTGAGTGCAGGTGTGAATGATCAACTGAGCCAAGGCGGAACGGATTGAGATCCGGGGTCCGGAGTCAGGGGGGGGGGAGATATGTTTTTGAGGTGCAAATTTGAAGGACCGCGGAGAGGAATGAATGACGAGGACGAGGAGTAGAATGACCGTGACAATCCAAGAACGAGGGTTGGCACGGATATACGTGAAGGCGGCGGGACTGTTTCGTCTCCAGGAGAAACACGCGTCCGTTTTACCTCGAGGAGAAGGAGCAGGAGCAGGAGCAGCGGCAAGGAGGCCGAGACGAGGTCGATGATGGGCGCGCGCGCGCCAGCAGCTGGAATTCTCTTCGTATCGGGGAGGCTAGAGCCGTATGTACTAAGTAGGGTCAAGGGGGGGATGGATCTCGAGGTGCAGCGTCGAGGGTCGTGGTTGGTGAGAGCCTGAGGTGATGGGACTTTTCCGTACTAATTGGGTGGCCTGAGTGGGACTGGACAGGCGGAAGGCGCTCAGGGGTCCCGCGCAGCTAACTGCCTGCAGTGCCAGTGGCCGCTCTAGGCAGGCTGGCACTTCTTTTAGCGGATGGATGGCGCTAAGAATGGCCCGTCATCCCCTGCGTCGCCCTCTCAGGAGCGTCCCGTCAAGCGAAGAAGGACGCACGCCTCCAGGTCGTTTCATAATGGGCGGCGCAAAGGCTCGAACCGGTCTTGGAACGAGAGACAGGCCACGACAGAACGAGCGAGCGAGCGAGCGAACGAACGAGGCTTGGCAACGAAATGTCCTGGAGCAGAGGACGATGGCGTTGCCCGGAACAGTGGGCACGAGAAACTCCAGTCTTGTCTGTCCGTCCGTACGTGCGTTGCGGATACAAACCCAATCACTCTCAAGCTTCGAGATCAGATCGCCCAGAGATGCGAGCGATCAGTCACCCAACATCCCTGCACATGATGCATATCAAAGATGCCCAGATTCGCGGTCATGCGTATGTACATGTTGTAATTATAAGGTATGGATCTTTAATCAATCACAACGAGCCTTTCTTTTTCCTCTACCACGACTCGCACCTCTGGACGCGACGCACGAAAAGTTCTTTCGACCCCTTTTCCACGTCTCCCACCACTTGCTTCCTTAGCTGCGCTAGCGCCGACGCCACCATTCAATGCCCCGGCGTCCGTGACGTAGGCGCGCAGCAGCTCCAGTCGGGAGACTTTCGAGGTACGTACGTGTACGACGGAGAATGAATGTGTGACGG
Organism: Emericellopsis cladophorae; assembly: GCF_022114955.1. Taxonomy (NCBI): domain Eukaryota; kingdom Fungi; phylum Ascomycota; class Sordariomycetes; order Hypocreales; family Bionectriaceae; genus Emericellopsis; species Emericellopsis cladophorae. Next base: position 99,659 of record NW_026250984.1, on the reverse strand, counting down.
TGATCAATTCTCCATAAGTGAGATCCCGACTATTCCACATTTGATCCCTCCCCCCTGAGATTGATCGCGTGCGATCCGAACCCTGTGGAGTAGATGCCAAGTATCGTGCTGCCCATCGACTCGATTTGCGTCACTGTTGATGCGCGTGCGCCTGAAGCTCTGTCATGTACGGATATGTACAGATTATCATGTAGAATTATCGTGCAAGGAGTATCTCGATTCGCGAGCCACTCTTCCATGACTACCGGCTCACCGCCCCAGTACCGCGGGGATGGCTCTGCACATGGCCCACCATGTCCTTGATCTCAGCCATGGCCTTGTCATTCTCGTGCAGCGCATCCGCCATCTCCACCTCGAGCGGCATGCTCGTGTCGAGCCGGTACAGCGGCTCCAGGGACACGTCCTTGCGCAGGAGGATCCATCGCTTGAACCAGAACGGCAGCGTCTTGGTGACCTGGTACTTCATAAAGACCCGCGTCGGCACCGCGAAGATGTAGTCGAGCTCCTCCAGCGTGCGCTGCTTCGACTCGGGCAGGAACAGAAAGATCATGACGAGCGCGACCACGTTGAACCCGGCGTAGAAGAAGAAGAGGCCCATGGTGCCAATCTGCGCGAGCATGAGCGGGAACGTGATCGAGACCACGGCCGCCCAGCCCAGGCAGGTCGCCACCGACCACGCCATGCCAATCTCGCGATGCGAGAGCGGGTGCACCTCGGCCGAGTAGGCGAATGCGATCGGGCCCTCGCCTGGTGAGTAAAAGGCCGCAAACAGGTAGATGAACAGGGCGACCATGGCCAGGTGCAGCCCATCCCTGCCGGGGATGAGGGTGCACAGCCCGGCCGCGAACAAGGTCCACGCCATGTGCGGAAAGGTGAAGAGCAGCAGCGAGCGTCGCCCGAACGTGTCAATCGCCCAGATGGCGGGGAAGGCGAAGATGAAGTTGACGAGGCCGAAGCCGAGGGATGCCAGCAGGGCCTCAAAGTCGCCCGCGCCGGCGTTGCGGAACAGGGTGGTCGAGTAAAAGGCGATGATGTTGATGCCGCACATTTGCTGGGCGATCATGACGGTGAAGGAGGCGAGCGTGGCGCGGCGCACGCGGGGGATGGTGAAGAGCTCCATGAACTTGGCGGCGTAGTTCCAGCTGCCGCGCTTGATGCTGTACTGGTGCTCGAGCTCGAGCTGGACGTGGATGTAGTACAGGTCGCGGCCGGCCTGGACGGCGTTGGTGCGCAGGCGGAGCAGCGAGGCCATGGCCTCTCGATACTTGCCCTTCTTCATGTACCAGCGAGGCGACTCGGGGCAGAAGTAGATGAGGATGCTCAGCGGGATGGCGGGGATGATGGCGGAGCCGAGCTGGAACCGCCACGGCTCCGGCCCAATGTTGGACACGGCCAGGTTGGCAATGGTCCCGAGCAGGATGCCAAAGGCCGTCCACAGCTGCCAGCCCATGACGATGGCACCGCGGATCGGCGCGGGCGCCGTCTCGGCCGCCAGCAGAGGGATGGTCGACGCCTTGGACCCCATGCCGAAGCCCAGGAGCAGGCGACAGGCCAGGAGCTGCGGCCAGGAGTTGCAGAACGCGCTCCCGAGCACGGGCCACAGGCAGAACATGGCGGAGAAGAAGATGGTGCCCCGGCGTCCCACCAGGTCGTTGATGGGGTCGGAGAGCCAGCACCCGACAAAGGCCGTGCCGATGTAGGGTGCCGCGTTCACCAGCCCGACGAGCATCTTGTCGCGGATATTCTCCCCGTCGATGCCGTAGACCTGGGGGAACTTGATGGTCGCGCCGTTGGAGCCCGTCTGGTCCCAGCCCTGGACGACGGCGCCGATGGAGCAGGTGACAATGGTCAGGAGCAGGACGGGCGTGACACGCCACTTGTGCAGCACCTCGTCGCGCAGGGCGTCAATCTCGGTCTGGTCCAGCGCCTCGAGCCCGGTGATGTCCTCGTACCCTGTGGGGTCGCGCGCGACCAGGGCTCCCTTGCGGATGAGGAGACGGTGTTGCTCGAGGCCCTTGTCGGTGCAAAAGTCGTCGACGGCGCGGAGGAGCGTGTGGCGCGGTAGGCTGGCGAGGGGGTTCTGGATGCGCGCCTCGTAGTTGTCGTTTAGGTTGACCTGCCTGTCCTCGGAGCGACGGCCTGGTTCAGGGCATGGTGGTGCGCGACGGGCCGTGTTCCTGGGCCGGGCGTTGACAGCCTCGACCTGCTCGACACTGTCCGCAGAGGACTGCGACATGACCGAGGCCAGTCATGCGAAAGAGGCGTAGGTTTGCGAGACCTGGGGTGAGGTTGAATGCGATAATGGATGGTGGTGCAGGGCCAGTCATGCAGTTCAACCGGCGGACCCAGCCAGGCCAGGCCAGGGTGGGGTTCACTTGTTCTTCTTCTTCTTTTTCGTTTTCGTCTTCGTCTTCGTCTGCTTCTGCTTCTTCTGCTTCTTCTTCTCCTCCCTCACGCCCAGGCTCTTCGCCGATGCTTGCTTGTGCCCCAGAGACAAGGGAGCAGCAAGTCGACCAAGTGTTTCGATGAATTGGGAGGGTCGCGCCGTGGCTTGTAGCCTGATGGCTTCTCGATGTGAGTCTGCGCCGATAGGGCCGATCGTTGGTTGCTGCCTGGTAGAGTCTAAAAGATTGCGGAGGTGGAGAGGAGGGGGACGCCGAATGCGACTCTGGAATCCGGGGTCGTCCAGGGTCCAAGGGATACGATGCGTGGGCACGTGTACGGATGCGCAGCGGCAGCAGCCTGGTGAATGTTGGTTCGGAGGAATGCAAAGTGTGAGTTGAGTGTTAGATGAGCAATCGAATGAGTTGTCTGCCTTGTTTGTGTTCTGCTCACGGACGCCCGGCTCGCGTCGACAGCCAACACACTCCCCTCCCCCACAGGCTCAAGGCTGCAGCCTAGACTAGCTCCAGTCGTTATCATCACAGTGACAGTGACATTGACAGAGAGGGAGAGAGAGAGAGAGAGAGAGAGAGACTGGACATCCCAGCCAGACCGAGCGGCCTGCTAACAATTACTGCTATGAACGCACCATCATCTGCTTGGCGAGATCCGGGCGACGCCACCGCCACCTCGAGACCTCTTCTCCCGTCCAGTCCGTCCATCCATCCGTCCGCCCGTCATCGACGACGACCACGTTGACTGCCACACATGCCAGTACTTCCGGTCATGGAACCCGTCCGTTAGCCCCGATCGCGACAACAGGATGTGGCTCATTTTCATTCCAGGAGCATCACTCCCCGTTGCTGGATCTGGACCCTGTGACGCCCATCGAGTCGCCAACAGAGCTGGCTGGGCCCAGATGGTGTAGATGGTGCTTCGGTATGTATGCGTCTCTCAGCGTGTGGCTGCATCTACAAGCCACCCGCAATGCACTACACACACCACTTGACTTGGATGGCGGCAGTGGTGCCGTCGTGCTTGAGGTGGGTCGGATCGCCCAACCCATCACCATCACATGTGTCCGACTGCGGCAGGCTTCCAGAAGAATGTGTCGTATTCGAAGCATCCCCCCAACCTAGATGACAATATGATAACAAAGCATGTACGTGCCTATACACATTACCATTCCTTATACCATGATCCTAGACCCAGAACACAGAACCCAGAACCCAGACCCCAGAACAGAAACGCCACAACCCCAAACATACATACTCACACAGCTACTCGGACAAATCCTCGCGAAGACTCGACATGACTCGCCCCCTCAGAAGCGCCAGCTCCTTCTCCCGCGCCCAATCTCGCCGAGCAACACCTCGTACTTCTTCTTCCACTCCTCCGCAGACAGGCCCGGCCCTCCATCGCCTCGCCCACCCGGGTCGGAAGCAGACACCTTCAGTCCCGGCGGCGGCCCCTGTGGCAGCGGCGGCGGCGGCGGCGGCGGCTTCTTCCACATGTCCCACGGCACCACCTGCGTCATGCTAAAGTGGCCCTTGACGTGCGCAAAGCTGTACTCCCACTCGAACCGGTAGTTGTGGCACCCATCCCCGTCCGGCAGGCGGTAGTACTTGGGCTGCGTCGTCATGAGCGTCCGCGCACCGGCCAGCGCGCCCAGGTTGATCAGGAACGCCTGCGAGCTCGTCGCCGTCTTGAACATGCCCTGCAGGAACGCGTTGACAATCGCCGCCGACTCGTCCATGGACGCCGCCTCGGTCGGATGCCCGTCGCAGTCGAACCACTGCCCGTCCTGCGTCGTCCGCATGAAGAAGTTGATGAGCGTGTCCACGTTGGTCCGCTCCTCCGTCTTCTCGAAAAAGTAGTGCTCGACCGTCGACCCGACCGGCAGCCCGGAGCTGCCCAGATCGTCCGCGCTCTCGTACTGGTCCGTGGCCTGCTTCGCGTAGTCGCGCCAGCCGCTCGAGCGATTCGGCACGGGGACATGCCCGTTGGCCTGCGCCGTGCCGTGTCCCATGTCGTACGCTCTCTCGCCAACGGGCTCGTGCACAGCAGTCCGCCGCATCTCGGGGTGCTCACTGACCACCACGCCCGGGGGATGTGGAGCAAGAGGTGGAGGTGGCGGCGTAGCGAGGCGCACATTGCCGCCAGATCGTTCCGGCACCTGGAGCGAGATGCTCGGCCTCTGCGGTCTCTGGCTCTCCGAGCATGCCCTGTCGCTGAGGGGCACCTGCGCAGCACCTGGATGGTCCGTGGCAGGACCGGGAGCTATATCTCGCCCCATGACGGGCGGGGTGTGGGGTTGCGCGTCCGCAGCCATGTGTGCTGGCGGTGGCTGCCACGACCTGTAGGCGAAAGGACTGTCCTCGACCGGCGTGCGGTTGACGGGCGGCCTGCCTCGCGCCTTCCCATTGTCTTCCGGACCCAATCTCCATGCTGACGATACATTCTTCGGGCCGCGCCTCTGCCGTGGACCCGACGTCGGCGTCGACGTCTCGTCCCAGAACCCATGGCGGGCCGTGGGCGTCGCGGCGGATGCCGGCCAATGCGCGTATGCGCCGCGCGCCTCTTCGCTGGGGCCCGTGGTGGCCGGGTGAGCCGAGTGCACCTGGTCGGGTCCCATGTCGTTCTCTTCCGAACGAGGCCACGGCGTCAAGGTGCCGCTGGTCGGCTCCATCCCGGAAGCGGGCGACAGTCTCGGCCTGGCAGAGACAGGCGTGTCCAGCTCCCTCTCGCTCGGCCTCTTCCGTCCACGCCTCGGTCTGAGATGAGGCAGCAGCGCACGCAGCGCCATGTCATCCTCCACAGCCACGCCATCGCGGGGCTCGCCGCCAATGGTGCTTGGGATGTTGGTCCAGTAGTCATTGGGCGTCCCCATGAGGTACTCAAAGAAGCTCTTGACGCGCAGCGAGTTCATCCACTTTTTGAGGCGGACACCGTACTGCGTGACCTTTTGCGAGCTCTCCTCCTTGGCCAGGTCCGGCGGCTCCACGCCCAGCGTGATGATGAGCTCCGTCCACGTCTTGATGTCCTTGGCGTAGAACCGCCGGACGAGCTGGAAGATGGTCCATACGTCAAACACCTTGCCCAGGTGCTTGGGCGTCGCCCGAAAGGCTTCCCTCAGGGGCGTGCTGTCGTAGTGTCGGGGCACAGCCGGGTTGCAATAGAAAATAAAGGCAACATAGGCCTCCTCGAGTGTCTCCGGGGTCACGTCGCGGGTTGGCAGTGACATGGCGGCGGTGGGCGGGCTGGTGGGCCTCTTGGGCGAGGCAGCTGCAAGGCGCCTCATGGGGGACGGGCTCCAGTCCCTGCGACCTATCGCGAAGCCCTTGACGGGGAAATGAACCGTGTGCCACCCGGAGGCGCTGACCTATACGCGGGAGCAACGTCCACGGAGATCCGGTGTCTGGGGGTCGCGGTGGGCGCCGATGCGAGTTGAGTGTGAAGCGTCATAATTAGGCAGCTTACGGAGAACTCGTGGGCAAAATGTGCGCAGCCTCCGTGCGTGCACTGTGCGGCTGGCGAGGAATGTCCCCGCAAGGTACAGTGCGAGTCACATCCCCAGACATGGACCGAGGCTTCAACGACTTGCACTTGGGTACCTACCTACCTATGCAGACAGACAAAAGACGTGCTGCCATTCCCGAATATTTCCTACAGGTATCCGAACGGACGGGATACAGGTGCCACTCAATAATGGTAACATAATCAGTCACATTAGCCCGTCTTGACTAATCCATCCCCTGCGCCATTGATTTCAAACAGCATCTTCGACGCCACACGGCAAATGACGTGCTCACCTGCTGAAGAGCCCATCTCCTGCTGCGTGCCACACCGAGCGTCCGTCTCCAATGGACGTTGCCACAATGACTAACTCAGTCGGTTGATTTCAAACCTATGATGAGCATTATGGCGAGCTACGGATACGATAATGGGTTACACCGCGTGGTATAAAGGCGAGCGTCCTGCTCCCAAATGGTCATGACATCAGGTCACTTTCACACCGAAAACACCACACCAGACCACTTGCACCAATATCAAGAACCTCGACACCAGCATGGCAGTGGGCTCCTCTACTATTTCCCGCGGCCCCGTCACCGCCTCCCTCAACTTCTACGCGCCACCCGCCAACGCCGCCGAGAAACCCTACAACAACGTCGAGCCAGCCGCCGGCCAACCAGAGCGCAACTACTCGGACGCCGTCAAGCAGGTCCTCATCAATGACGCGCGCGGCCGCGAGGCCGACTTTTCGCTCGACAAGGACGCCTTTGCCATCCTGTCATCGCAACCGCCCAGCGCGGAGGCAAAGTTTGTCCACGACGAGAGCATCAAGGCCAACTACTACCCCGAGGTCGAGAAGCTGCTCCTGGACCAGGTCAAAGGCGCCCACGAGGTCTATCTGTTTGACCACACCATCCGCCGCGCAGACCCAACCTCGTCGCGCCACCCCGTCACTAGAGTCCACATTGACCAGACAGCGTCGTCCGTCGAGAAGCGCGTGCGACGCTACTACGCGCCCGAGGAGGCTGACCGTCTGCTCCAGGGCCGGTACCGCATCGTCAACGTCTGGCGGCCGCTCAACAAGACGCCCGTCGAGAGTTTTCCCCTCGGCTTCGCGTCCAGCGCCACCCTTGACGAGCGAGATGTGATCCCCATTGAGCACAGGTACCCTGATGGCTACACGGGCGAGACGGCTGCCATCCAGCACAACCCGGAGCAGGAGTGGTACTATCTCAGTGGCATGACGGGTGATGAGAGGATCCTGCTCGAGTGCTTTGATAGCGAAAGCCTGAAGGCGGGCAGTACGATTGGGGGTAGAGTGCCACACTCGGCATTCGTGGACCCCAGGACCAGGGAGGACGCTGAGGGTAGGGAAAGCATCGAGGTGAGAGCATTGGTCTTTGGGCCTTGAAGAAACGTGGAAAGGAGACTGATCGATTTGATAATGAGCGTACGAGCGTAATGATATCATGACTACTATAGTGCTGTTGTGCAGTAGTGCCTTGAAGTGACAAAAGAATCCCGCGGAAAATCATCAAAAGCCCATGGCGACGTAAAGCCCGCCAGCATCGCTTCATGCAACGCATTCCCGAACCACCAAAACGCCCTCCATCATGCCCAAAAAAGGTCAATACAGTACGCCGGCCAGCGCTCACGCCCTACGTCCCCGGCCGCGCGTGCTGCCCGAACGGCTCATAGCCACTCCGCCTAGGCTGCTCTGGCGGCTCATGGGGGCCGCACCATGCGGCATCGGACTGGCCTGCTCCCGCAGCCCGAGTCCATCCCGGAATGTCTCGGCGTCGTCCCTCGGCGCGCGCGTGAATGCGACGTAGCGACCATTCCGGTAGGGCGTGGCCACAGCCTCCAGGATCTTGCGGACGCCGTTGGCACCGTCGAGGACCGCGCCTGGCTTGTTGTTCTGCATGTCGTAGCGCTTCATGCAGTCGATGATGGCCAGATCAGACTGCACGTCTTCCTGGGACAGGGGAACGGGGAAGTTCTGGTCCGCCGATCGTGGGTACGGCTTGAGATATTGCTGCGGGACCGGCGGCGGCATCTTGGGTGGCTCCTGCGCGTGGATCAGGTCCAGATTCGCCACATCCAGGTTGGCGATGCCCTCAATCCCGAGGATCCTATCGTCGAGGAAGTTCTGGTTCGCCGCGCCCCGTGTACTCCTCGTCGCATGCGAGACTTGCCGCTCCATTGTGGGTGCGGCTGCCGACTCGTTGTCCTGCTCGCCATTCTCGGCGTCCCCAGTACCCGAATCACTCTCGTCTGGTGAGGCACCGTTCCCGTGGACGCGTGAGCGTAGGATGTATTGGTGGGCAGCGACAGCGGCGGTGTTGTAGTGCATGGACAGCTCCTTGTCTGTGAATAGCTTGTCGATGCTGTAGAGAGGTCCGTTCTGCTTGGCCGCCACGCGCGCCTTCTCCGACTGCCACAGGGGTGTCGTATTGTTGGCATCGAGCGCTCGTCGTGTCGGCGCCGGGGAGCCGTCATCATCGCCGGCATTGCGCTTTCGCTTCTTGTCAGAGAACATGTTCAGGTCCTCCACGTCCTTGCGCAGGCGGGTGTTTCTCTTGCCGTGGGTGCCGCCGGGGCTCGCTGGGTTCGTGATGCTGAATTGGTTGGGGTTCAGGAGGAGAGCGTTCGAGTCGTTAATCTCCAGGACCTCCTTCTCGCGGCTCAGCCGATTCTTCTTTTGTGTGAGGGTGTTGATGAGGCGGTCGCGGAGTGTGCCTGTCAAGGCTCGATGCTCACGCTTGGCGGTCTCGATTTTGTAGTCGCGGACGCTCTTATATTCTTGGACTTTGCGATCGTATTCATTCTAGTCTTGTCAGTGGACGTGGTGGGCAGTCGCCTGTCGTGTGTGGCGTACCTTTGATCGTGTGAGTTGAAAGTCCCGTTTCTCAATCAAGTCCTCCATCTCGGTCATAAAGGTGTGGAACTTGATGCCGGCCATGTCCAGCAGACTCCGTGCTCCTTCGTCATGCGCCTGCTCCCTTTGCACTTGGTCATGCTCACTCTGGGCGCCCCCAATGACATCGAGGGCGTTCGGGGCGTAGGGGTCGAAGCTCTGGACGAGGTTGATGTCAAGTTGGATGCGCTGGAGCTGGTCACGGTACGTGAGGTTCTTCTCGCGCTGAAACTGCTCATCCGTCGCAGCGAGACGGTCCATCAGCTGCTGGCGCTTGCGGTCTCGTTTCGAAAGGGCGGATGAGGGCGGTGGTGGTGAACGTCGACCTGCGGTTGCCAACGCCATGGCCGTCTCGGGCGCAGCCATTGCGGTGGTCAGACAAGGCGAACAGGTGCGGTAAATGGAGGCTTTGCTCAGAGAAAATATGAAGCTCGCACAATTGCAAATGAAGCCGACAAGCGAAGCAAGCAAATCGTGCAAGTCGAGGCTGGTTCTGGCTCACCACCAGTGTCGCTGGTGGGAGGATTGGACTGGAGTTGGCTAGCGCCGGGTCAGTGCGCCCGCCGAGGCGGCTGGCAGGGCAAGCAATAAGTCATCCATGGCCAGGCCAAGAAGCTTGGCCTAGCCAACACCCTCACTACTTGCACCCAACCCCAAGTTGGAACAAACTCTCGCCAACTAAACCGCCAAAGGCCTCCCACCCATTAGCGTCATGCCCATGGCTGGCCAGCATCTATCGATCCTCACTCAACTTACGGGCGCCAAGTCGGTGCTCGAGATCGATACACTTGGTGGCTACTCGGCCATTTGGAGCACTTCGACTGGGCTGTCAAACTGACCCGTCCTGGAGGGTGTATTTTCTTTGACGACGTGGTGGCTTCCATGTTTAAGAACGGCGAGGTGAAACCGGGTGTGGATTCCATCTTGACGCATATTGGGAGAGACGACAGAGTCAAGGCGACACTTGTGCCCATCGTGGCTTGTCACCCTATGCTACCTACACCAGCCTTCAACGGTTTTGTGATGGCTCTGGTCAAAGACGAGTAGGGGCATGCAACATGGAATCTCGTGGCTCAGCAGAATGTTCGATAGAGTACTTGATATAGAAATAGATGTCCTTCACCCCTCCACATGACTATTTTCTATTATCAGTCAAGTAAGTCCCCGCGTTTACAGTCAGGCCATTCGGGTATTCATCTCTCAGCGTGCACTCATGGTGCTGCGCTGGCTCAAACATCCCCTGTCTGATTCCCCTTGCAGATCTGCCATGTCATAGCATAGCCAGATGACACCAACTTCCTGTCACTAGACGCTCTTGTATAGCAATGGACCGCAGTGCTTCTGCCTGAGTCCCTGGGCCAGTGGGATCGGTCACCACCCTGTGTCACAGACCACTCCTCAACCGCTGCAACTGGTTCAACAGCCCAAACCCGCCAGGCACAACCTTGGCCTCCTCCACGGCCGCATCCCTCGTCACGCTGCTCTTCCTGGTCCTACCAGTCGCAGTCGCCGCCGCCGCCTCGTTCTTCTTGGCGGCCAGCTCCATCTCCCGCATCAGCTCCCGGTGCTTGTCCTCCACCATCTTAGCCAGGCTCTCAATGAACCGCATCCGTCCCTTCTCCTCGCGCGTGCCACGCCACACCGTCGTCAGCTCCTTGAGCTCCTCCACCCGCTGCGCCGCCTGTGCGATGCCCTCCACGGGATCAGCCGGCGTGTCGAGGAGATCCGCAATCTCCCCGCGAAGCTTGGTGAGCACCTGCTGTCCCTTTTCCTCGGACGATTGCTGCTCTGAGCCAGGCTCGGGCGCGGACACGGACAGGAAGGAGGATGAGACGGAGAGCTCCGAGGGCGGGAATACGAATTCCATAGAGTCACCAAACGTCTTGATCACAGAGTCTAGCCGTGCGCGCACCAGGGTCAGGGTCTGCAGCTGCTTCACAAACTCGGGCTCCGTCGACGTCGTCGTGGGCTCCTCCGCCTCCTCTTGCTCTTCGTTTATCCTCGTGACGGCCGGCTCTGTCGGCAGACCTTCTGGCACGAACTTCCTCACATCGTCCGCGAGAGTTTCATGCAACGTCTCGTTGAGTCCCACCGTCTCGCCCCGAAGTAATTCCACCTCATAGGCCAGACGGTTCCCGCTGCGTAGAATGTCGTCGGTGAGCGTTGTGAGTGTGTTGGATAGGCGTGTGGTGTGAGTGTTGAGCTGGGTAATGAGCGCCTGCGCTTGCGATGACAGGTCCGCCGTGCCCCCTGTGGCTGCGCCTTCGGCGCTACGCTGCTGCACAGGCGGGAGGTTGCCATTGATAAAGGTCGCAGGGTCGAATGAAGATTGGAGGAAAGGTTTGAGGAATTCATCAGAGGTGTGTGTTGATCTTGGCTGAATGACGGCGCGTGAGATGCCACGGGCGTGTCCGCCGCCACCACCAGCCGACCCTGCGCTCCTCAGTGACAGCGCATTGCTGTTCGTCCGCCGTCGCTGATGCTTAAAGTCGGACATTTCTTTCAGTCAAACGAGAGGCGGGATTCAAGACTTGTCGTACGAGGCGGTCCCGGGATGCGAGGTGGGAAGAAGGTGAGAGGCGGTTGCCCGATGATATCCCGAATTTCAACATCGTCATGCATCCGCGACGCAACATCCTTCACTAATAATATTTGCACACTGGACGCGCATCTCGCTAATTAGGCAGCACGGGAGAAATGACAGAGGAAATGAAAGTCGATCCGTCCCGCGCCTCCACGCTCGTAGCAAACCTCACTGCCATCCAGTCGCGCGTCGCTGGTGCCGCCTCCGTTGGCCAGAATGTGCGCCTCGTGGCCGTGAGCAAGCTGAAGCCTGCGAATGACATTCTCGCGCTTCACCAAGCGCCGGCCTCCCATGTCCACTTTGGCGAGAACTATGCACAAGAACTGAGGGAGAAGAGCGAGCTTCTTCCTCGGGCCATACAGTGGCACTTTATCGGTGGCCTGCAGTCAGGCAAGCTCTCACCCACCCATTCTGCAGTAGGTCGAGGGACGACGACGACAATGGTTCTGACAATGCACAATAGGCCACTGTAAGCCCCTGGCCAAGATCCCGAATCTGCTCTGCGTTTCGTCCGTCGATACGGCCAAGAAGGCGCATCTCCTCAACACAGCCCGCGCCGCTCTGCCTGATCTCCCCAAGATCTCAGCCCACGTGCAGGTGAACACATCAGGCGAAGAGGCAAAGTCCGGCTGCGAACCGGGTCATGCTACCGTCGCACTCTGCCGCGACATTCTAGAGAATTGCCCGAGATTGCACCTCCTTGGACTGATGACCATTGGTGCGATTGCGCGGAGCAAGGCGACGACAGCAGAGACAGAGAATGAGGACTTTGCCACGCTTAAGCAACAAAGAGACTTTGTCGAGAAGGAGCTGGGTCTTGAAGCGGGCCGGCTTGAGCTGAGCATGGGCATGAGCGAGGACTTTGAGGGCGCAATCAAAATGGGTAGCGGTGAGGTCAGAGTCGGCAGCACAATCTTTGGTCAAAGGCCACCCAAGGCCGAGGCGAAGATCAAGGAGTAACTTAGAAGCACGCACACACACACAAGGATGACTCGTCCAAATTCATACCTCCATGATGCCGCTGCAGCATCAAAAAATTTCCACCCCTAAACCTAGACATGCAGTCCACCCAATATCATGCTCCTGCAAAACGCCAATGTGCTTTCCACGCTTTTCGAGAGCGACTCCGGCATAGGGGACGCGTAATTATACACTAATCATGGAATATGCCCGTTCGCTTTTACATGACCAACACATTGCCAAATGCATCCAGCATTTGGTCCTCCGAAGGTGCGTTGGCCCCGCGCTCGGACACGGTCGGGAAGCCCACGCTGAGGCGCTCCTGAACGAGGGACAAGAGAATGGGAGCTACCGAGTCATCCGTGGCGCGGATAGTCAGGCGAATCATCTGAGAGGTGGTCAGTATGTACAAAGTGTTACACCGCAGTTGGACAAGCGTACCTGGCTATCGTAGTTTGGCTCGAGTCTCATCAAGCACCCAAACTTGCCGCCCCCTGACGTGTGTAGGACGCTGGCGCCTACAATATTCCTAGGATTGGGGTCCACCATGTCCAGGATCCGCCACCTAAAGCCATTGACCGTGTTTGTCACAAAGTCCGGGCTAATCTGTCGGTTGTTGCCAGTGATGCCGAAGATGGCCTGTGCCTCACGGGGAGCGCCGCCAATCTGCTTCCACCGCTTGAAGAAGTCTTCTGCCGACAGATCTGCTGGGTCCATGAACTTGTGGATGGCCACAGGCAGCTTCAGAGTCAGAGCTTGTAGGGCACCCGCCAGGTAGCTGACGCGCATAGTTGGGCTCCTGGCGAAGACGTGCTTCGCCTCGAACATGATCACCTGCTGAGACTGAGCCGCTTCCGGAATTTGGCTGTCCGGCAAGGACTTGGTTTCCCACGTGAGCTTCGTCTTCTCGCTCTCGTCCAAATCCAATGTAGTCGTAAAGGAGCCCAGTGTTGTGGGGATCTTGTTCTTGAAGTAAACAATTAGACAGGCCATCTGGCCCCGGTATTCCGATCGCACACCGATCTGGATCTGACCGTCTTCGTAAAGCACACCGTCCGTGCGCACAAGCAGGCGGTTGTACCCCTTCTCCCAGCCGGGGGACAGATGCGCAGCGCTCGCCAAATTGGGCACATTGAGCGCCTTTGGTTCCGAGCGCCCAGACGCATTCATGTCCAGGCCTGCCAAGTCAGAGGCACCGTTTGCTCCGTTGGAGCCCCTGTTGGAGGGGTTGCCAGAACTAAACGTCCGCTTCAACGCACTGGGCGAGGCCATCTTCAACTCCGTCCTGTCGCTGTTCGCATCCTTGCCGCCAATGACCCACGTCCGCTTGTCGCTCGTAGCGCCTTGCTTCTGGTGCAGACGTGACAAGAGCGCAGATTGCCGCTCCGGGAAAGGCGGCATCTCGTCGCATACTGTTCGAAGCAGGTCGTCCGTCGGCAGCGAGGCCAAGACGAGGTATTCGCAGGCACGCTGTTGCATCTCCGAGTCAAGGGTGTGGCTGTAGAGATCAAAGATGCCGACGAGCTGGGGCTTGATCTCGGGGAACAGGTTGACAAACTTGATGAAGCAGGACAGAATCATGGATCGCGTGCCGGAGGAGCATGGCGCGATCTTACTTTGGAGCGCCAGAAACTGCTCTATCGGACTGCATTTGGGCTGATCGGCAATGAGATGTCCAAATTCTCCGAGGATATACGCGCCAATCTTGACAAGTGTCTCGTGGCAGTGGTCGGACTTTAAGTACTGCAGCGCGTTCTGGGCGGCGTACACTTGCAGCTCCTCATTGTTGGTGACGATTTGAATGACGCGCTGCCAAACCTCGTCACTTACGTGGTCGCCTGCCATGGCGATCAAGCGCAGAGAAATGTCGACATACCACTGGACGTCCGTGGCGTATTTCTCCGTCAGAATGGCAATCTTCAGGACCATCTCCTCCCTGATCGCAAAGTCGGCATTTTGAAGGTACTGCAAAAGCTCGGCCACGACGATTTGCGCATTGTCAGTATCGCACATGCTGTACAACAAGTCGAGACCCTTGCGACGCACACTGATGTCGCGATCCTTCAGTGAGCCGACGATGATATCCTGGTGCTGCTTGATCGGATCCAGAGTTTCGGCACGCGCAGCCAAGTGCGTCATGGCTTCGAGACCCAGGTATCGTACGTTGGTCTCCCTACTCTGGATGAAACGTCCCAAACGCGACGAGATTTGCTTCATCAGTCTCGTCTCCGTGTCCAGGTGGATGATGAGGTTAATAGCCTCGAACAGAACGGCATTCTGCGCATTGTTCTGCTGCACATTCTTGCTCCCTTCCATGGCAAGACTGAGGATTTTCTCCAGCACCTCGCGCAGCATGTCGCGCACGTGGTTGTCTTCCGAAGGCGGGAAGTACTGCAAGAGTCGCAACAGCTTGACTTGGAGCCAGGGGCAGGGCACCTTGTAATAAAGGTAGTCGGTTGTGTATTCGCCATCGATGATGATGCGCTTCAGCCTCGTGGCAGCCTTGGCATACGCGCCCTTGTATTGCTCCAAGTTGTCCTGGGCCAGCGTCATGACCAGCGATGTCACTGAGAGCGCAACGCCGAGATCAACATCGTCCATTAGATGGACCAGTCTCTCCGCCCACTGTGGTGAGACAATATCGGGGTGCTTTCGGTACAGTCGCAACAGGGTCAATGCTGACTTTTTCTTGACAAAGGACTTGGACGTCCTGTTCGCTTGTTAGTCTGAATGGCCAGGTCGCACCTTCGGGGCAGACTCACGGCGAGATGAGCAACCTGTGTACCTCGTTGCTCAAGGCCTCTCCCATCTCTCGGCTACCCACGTTGGCAATGGCGTGTAATGCCAGACAGTTGTACAGCTCGTTTTGGTCCAAGAGATCCTTCCTTATACTGTTGACAACCAGGTGCAAAAGTTCATGTTGTTCATGAAGGAAAAGGGTCATGGCCAAGTACCCTATCTGCTTCTCCGAGTATTTGTTGGCCGAGATCAGGTTGACAGCCTCGAGGTGACCAAAGTCGACATTCCAGCCCAGTATGTAAATGTATAGTAGCTTGCAAACATATTTCTTGCGATGATAACCGTTGAGGTTGCCGTCCTTGAACTTTTGTCGGATGTTGGCAAGCTCCTTGTTGATTCTCTTCTCCTCCAGCTCGCGCGCGCGAGCGTTTCGGAGGTCAGCAATGAACTGAACAAGCCCTCGCATGTTGGCATTGCTGCTGCTCGAGCGGCCGAGAAAGCCGCCGCCTGAAGTCGACATGGTGGATGACCTTGAGCGGCCCGAGGGCTACGAGACTGCACGTAGAATTCGGAACGTCGATCGATCGGCACGATGGAGTATGCAGATTGACTCCTATGTTGACCTCTGGTGTTTACTTGGACAGCTCGTCCGCAGTTGCTCAAGAGCTCACCATCAATACACACGCGCGAGGGGCTCGGATTCGGGCGTCCGGTTGGCGATTCGAGGGGCTCAGATGATCCGAGGATGTGAGAGGGGCGGAGATGTCGCAGGAGGTCTCGACTCTCCGCGGACAAGTAACCTGCGCGAGGTAGTTGGATCCAAATCGCCTCTCTGTCGCCCCAAGCCGGACCTGTGCGTCGAATGTAGTTTCTCAAACTGCCTCCGTGGATTCCTCCTGAGATGGACGTGGATACGGAGGGTGTGCACTGCAGTAGCCTGTGGGTAGTCCGTCGAAATGTGGGGACCATTTCATTGCAGACAGACAGTCCCCTGGTCCGTGCACCTTCAAATCGCTGGAGCTGCTTCTTCAGCGGTGGATGATGCCGTCACAGACTCACAACTACCCACTCCCTTCCATTCTCAACATCTTCGAGGCAAATTGAATGCTGACACGGATCCCGTCGCTTGGTCCAGAGTAGCATGTAATGTCATCATGCACGCGCTCTCTTACTGCCGCGAGCTGCCGCTTGCCTAGCTTGCCGCACCAGCTATCGCGATGTTATCGCAGAACATATGCGGTTCAGTCCGGTGGCGCGCCACGCTTCCAGGTGTTCAACCGCCGCTCGAAATGGTTGCAGAAGGAGCGTGCTGCAGCCAACCCAGAGCTTAGTCGGGAGACAGACTATCTGAAGGATGAGGTGGCCGTCCGACTTACCGAGCGTCTACTTGTAGGTTGCTGAATAGTACCATAACTGGACCCGTGCTCACCTTGACAGGATATCAAACGACACTTCCCCAAGGTCCTCGATGTTGGAGCCAACTCGTGCAACATTGCTCGCGCTCTGGTACAGCCGAATCCAGATCCAGATCCCTCGAAGCCAGACTCGACGCCCATCTCCACGCGCATCACCGAACTAGTGGCAGCTGAATCGTCCGAGGCTCTGCTGTACCGAGACGCCAAGCTCGACTTCAATGACCAGTTGAATATCACCCGCCACGTCCTCGAAGACGAGGAGACTCTGCCGTACGAACCGGAGTCGTTCGATTTGGTCATGAGCAACCTCAGCATGCATTGGATCAACGACCTGCCAGGTACACTCACTCAAATCAACAACATTCTCAAGCCGGATTGTCCGTTCATTGGGGCTATGCTCGGCGGCGACACTCTTTTCGAGTTACGGACATCGCTCCAGCTCGCCGAGCAGGAGAGGCGGGGAGGCATGTCTCCCCGCGTGTCACCTTTGGCCGACGTCCGTGATGTCGGAGGTCTACTACAGAAAGCAGGGTTTAAAATGCTGACGGTCGATGTGGACGACATTGTCGTCGACTATCCCGACACATTCACCTTGATGCAGGATCTCCAGGCCATGGGCGAGTCGAACGTGATTCTCGGAAGGGAAATGGGGCCAATTAGCAGAGATCTGCTGCTTGCCAACGAAGCCATTTATCGCGAACTACATGGCAACGAAGATGGTACGCTGCCAGCTACTTTCAGGATCATCTACATGATCGGGTGGCACGAAAGTCCCGATCAAGCAAAGCCCCTACCGCGGGGCAGCGGTGATCTCAACCTCAAGGATATCTTGGAGCAAAAGTGAGGGCAATGGGCCTCGTTTGTAGTATGTACACCAAATTTATCCATGCCATTGAAAGACATGTAGATATCTATATTCGCGACTTCAGTCCTACAACCTAGCTCGTGCTTTGTTTATACTCTCCTCCAATCGGTCATCGTGCGTCCGATGCAGCCCAGGCCAGCCACATCCACAACCTTCTCGTGCCAGCTCAGCAGCACACTCATTGCTGCTCCTGTAGGCTCGTTTGAACCTGGGCGTCCTCCTACTTGGCTAAACCCTCCTGTGGACTGGGGGGTTACGCCAGATGGCGTTCTCGAGGCCTTGGGAGCGCCAGCGCCCATTCCTTTGTAGCTACAGAGGACAGTCAGTAACGCATCATCGTCGGAAGAGGCAGGGTACCCACATGTACTTCATCAAAACATCCAATGCCTCATTTCCGCCCTCTGAGCTATAGATGCTCTTGAGCAATGGGCTCATCTCGCTCGCCTTGATCGACTGCAGCACTTCGGTGATGGTTTGCAGGTGCGCATCCTGTTTTTTCGATGTTATTCAGATATGGCCTTCACAGTCTTAAAAACCCGAGCATCCTACCTTTGCCGCCTCTGAGCCATTGTATACTGGTGTGTCTAGGCATCCCCTCAAGGCACCCTCGGTGTCGCCCCCGCGTAGCAGCTGTCGCACTTGTGTGTTGATTTGCCGCGCATCTGCTTCGGACACCTCGGGCTGGGGAGGATGGAGAGCCGACGTGTCGAAGTTGACGGACGAGTCCTCGGTAAGGGCGTCGATGTTGATGGTGCGCCAGGCGTCACCGAGTGTGGCGTTGCTGTGTTGCTGAATGATAGACATATTGGGCTGCTAGAGCTCTAAACGCCTCAATCTTGGGCTTCAGGGTGGATCGCAGTGTTAAGTCGGGTCGATATACTGACAGCGCTGGTGATGATGCAGCTCTAGGCGGGCGAGAGCTGCTGCGTCAGACGTTGGCACGGCGGGGTGGGGACTCTTGGAGGCTGACCGGCGGGCGGGTGCTCCAAATGTCATGTGGGGAAGGCACTGTCGACTTGACTACCCTGTGCGGCCTCAATCTTCAATTTCATGACAACTGCTACAAGGTCAAGCACTATTCCTAGTAGGCTGATGTTCTTCTGTCAATGAAGTCAATCGCAAATTGGCTTTCTGAATTATTATTTTCTTACCTTAATATTCTATGCTTTGCTATGTCATGACGTGAAATACGAGTATCTAATGTGACTCGAGCAATCCCTGACTGAAATACACCACGATGTAAACCAACCACCCGCTCGTAGCTTGCCTCGTGTCCAGACGCTCTAACTCCAATGCAGAGAACAAAGTGATGCATCGCTAATAGCAGGGTTTGCATTTCAGCATCGGCGCTGCTTGCGCATAGAGAACCTATCCGGACTATCCCACTTCGTTCCCGACTCCGGCCGCCTAGCCTACATGGGAACACGATATCCAAATGGCAACGAGATGGGATGGGTATGCTGAATGGAAGTATGCTTCAATACCACCTCCCAATTTCAATAGAGGTTCGAAGAAGAGCAGCGACGCTGACAGGCTGACTAACCGTCGCCAGATCAAGACCCAACCGATCACAAATGTCCCAATAAATGGGATAAATACACAAAATTGGAAACTAGGGGGCTGTCTCAACTCTCATTCGGCGTGCTCAAATATTTACTCTGTACAGGAATTACAAAAGCAGTAGCTTTTCATGGCCAAGATGAAGGGCAAACCGCGTCAGCCAAGTAACTAGCAACGTATACGTGCGTTTCAAGGGCCAGCCACTACCTACACACGCTTTGCCATCGGCCCATCAGGCACTGCTCGATACGTCCCGCCCTGTTGACGAGAAGCATACCCAGCTTCAAGCGAACGGATTGCAACATCACGAATATAAGCTCTAGCCATGAAGTTCCTCATGCGTGCGAGGCTACGGACGTAGACGACGTAGTATTACTACTCCGTAGTACGCAGATCTTCCATGAATGTCTGCCCAATTTGACATCCTTGTCATGATACCTTACTCTTCTCGGTGCGGAACCAGCCCCCAACAATTCGGATGCGGCCCACTGTGCAGGCACAGTGCTTCCCGACGACCCTGAATTGAGCGCCGAAACTGTGAGACGGAAGGAAACGGACGGCACAGAAAATGACGGGGAAAATTTTGAAATTACGGCGAGGGAAGAGAAGACGCTAGAAACGTCACGGAAGCACTCCCCGGTCGACGGGCTGGTAAGGATAGGGCGGCGGAACATGGCGACGCACATACCCGGCGTGGGAAACCACTGACCGTGTCGCTGGGTCTGGGGTGACAATGTCTGGAATGAATGAATTGGCTGAAGAGATCTGAAACCGCTGGCGGCGGTGTCCGCTTCTGGACGTCCATTCTGATTGCTCTGTTAGTGGGAAATGGAAATAAACGAATTATCATTGTCCGCATTGACTCAATAGCACAGCCACCCGCGAGCCACACTAGCAATGGCTCTCCCAACGAGCGTCGCAAACCGAGTCAGTTTACAGCCCGAATAAAGCAATTATTGAAGTTCCATGTAGGTGTGCCACCCTACTAATTACAGACACAGTCTCAACACAAGACGGGGTGGAGAGAAGCCAGCCCCAGGATATCGGGACAGCGCATCTGCAACAGCCCCCAAGAAGGTAGACCCTTGATCGGTTATTATGACAATGTGGCAAGGCGAGGTATTGCCATTTCCACAAATCCGCGAGCGAAATCACTTCTGAAAGAACTTTTCATCATGCTACGACTGGCGGAGTAAACGGAGGTTCATCGATTGGTTGTCGTATAAATAATAATGCATTGCGATATGAAGGGGGAGCCCCTGTTCCCACGTTGTGTCATCCTGGCAGTAACGTGAAAGAGTGTGGCCTGCTCCGACGGGCGAAGTCGAAAAAGGTGGATGGGGCTGAACAGCTAGAGAGAGATCCTTGTGACTCTGTCTGAATCCTCAGCCAGCTATTGCTCGTCACTTGTTGAAGGTATCATAGGGTGAACTTGTTAACACTTAGACTCTTCACGGACGACGAGATGGATTGAGTTTGGGGGGTGTGGCGCCAATGCAGGAACAGCCGGCACAGTGACACAAAGGTTTGACGCCCAATCTGTTGACACTGTGCAATTTAGAAGAGGAGCCGCGGAAAGCACGACTAATGACCTCCCCTGACATGTGCTGACTATCCCAATCCACAGTCCCTTTGCGAACGACTCGTGTCTTTATTACTGACAGTAGGCTTGTTACATTGAATCGTAAAGAGCACATTCTATCATGTACGATGTTTGTGGTACCTCCTTTGTTTGCAAACCCCTAGTCGCTTGGTGGCCTAGGTAGATCGTCAAAGCTGGGCAATGAGCCATTCGCTGCCCAAACCCATTATTGCGCACTACTCAGTTCGACCGAGGCTTTGGTGTTGAACTTATTTTATCGCCGCTGGGAACGTCAAACGGCCCACGCCCCAAGTTGTGACTCTCACACTGTCTACTTGTAGGGCACCCCGGCTTCGCGTTGTCTGTCCCCACTTGACATGGACAGGTGTGACAGCTTCCAGAAGACTTCTACGACAGCATCGCACCGCCTCGCACATGGCACCAGCAAACGTGCACCCTGACTCCCTGAGATGGCGGTAGCCCTGTTGCCGCCTCACTAATTGTGCTGCCCGAGATTGGGAATGGTCCTCGGACCACTTCCGCGGACGAATTCTCTCATTATTAGGACCGGCATTTTGGGTCGCGGAAGACAGCCAGACGGCTCCGACGCCAGATGAACTCTCGCTTGCCGTGGTACGTACTCCGTCGGTAGCTCTGAACGTTTTCGAGACGATCAGACTTTTATTTTACCTGCAATGGATCCCGTGGTCCATATCAGTTCTCGATGACATTTGGCCTCCAAAATACGACAGTGTCTTTGATGACGCATATCTTCTCAAGAGACGACTTTGGAACGTTGTCTTGGCGTTAACAATAAGTCGAGTGATCTCCATGTGCCTCGCGTGCACCGGCCATCTCCCTTGCTTCGTGGTTGATCAATGACTGGAGGCAAAATCGACAAATCACTCCGAATTTAAGTCTTGTAAGGGGTCACCTGGTCGGTCAGCCCACATGGCAGATGTACAATGAAGGGCGACCCGTCTGACAGTTATTAAGTTGGAGCATCAACAGCGGGCGCGGCCAGTTGAATCCACGTCATCTTTCAGCAGGCCCGGCAGATGCAGCCAAAGGACAATTGCATTGATAATAATAACCCGATGCGGGCGTCCAGGAAGAATGATGAACACGTATGGGAGCCGAGATGCAGTGCGACTTGCAAGTTGCGCCATTCATCATCCTCTGTGCCGATTCAGCGGCAGCGATCCTACCAAGAGAACCGCAAGAGCAGGCCTTTTCTTTTTTTCACGAGAAGATATGGTCAATTGGCACAGTGCTGAAACCGCATACGAACTCGCGCCGTCACACGATTCGTGATTATTATTAGGAAGGTGGTTTCGGATGCAGCGTAATGTTATACAGCGAACACCCGTTGGCGTGGTAGTAATAGGCGAACGACAGCCGTCTGCCTCAGTTCGGAAACCAGGAGCATGGATCGGCGACATGCGGATTGCCCCTAGCTCGGCCGGCGAAAGGTGGATGGTAAGCTTCCAGATGATGGTGGTTATATATATCACAGAAAGCACGGCAGGCATTCTTTTGCCCCTGCGAGCGGCAGAGCATAAATGCTCGTTGACACACAGCATCCGGAGAATGGATGGTGAGGAAGCGTGAATAAAGTGGCAGTTGGTATCACCGGGCCCTTGGTGATCTATACTGCGCCCTGCTGAACCCGATAGTCGCACAAAGATCAGCTGGAAGGGTTCTCGACGTGCAGTGCCGCCCGGCACAGTGCCTATTTTCTCGGTGAGCCTCAACTGCCAATGCCACGGCCTCGATGTGAGCGGCGGTACACCGGCACGTTGAAGAGCATGTTTTACTTTCTCAGCGTCGTGCGCAGGGGATGGAGGAGGTTGAGTCAGGTCATGACGCGCGCTGTTGCATTCTGGCAAAAGCGCGTTTGTCCAGACCGAGGGGCCGTGCCTGGATCGCTACAAACACCCCTTTTGAATAGTGCCTGCATGCTCCCACGTTTTTGCTTCTTCCTGGAAAGCGATAGGGCCCGAGATGCGATACGTATTACTGTGTTGTATCATTTTGAGGCTGCCAGTCGCATTCAGCACATGGGGGCACAAGTCACAACTGGTCGTGTCACAAAACGATGATGAACTATGCCACCGCGCAATGACACATTGCGCAGACATTCTTTCACTCTGGCCGATTTGATAATCACCACAGGAGCCTGAGAAGACCACAGTGGAGTCTCGACGATGAATAACTGGAGCGTCCACGGGCACGGTGTTGCGCTCTTCCGGCGTGGATACCCCCCTGATCCGTAATGAATACTCGCTAGCGTCAGGTTACAATCCTCCAGCGCTCGCAGTGATGGATGACAGGCGAGCAGTGCACAGTGTCGTCGCGTTTGGGCACGCACTCCATCCGCCCGGTGTTTTGGGCTGGACGGATCAGCAGCCATGACCCCAGACCCCTGGCCTAACCATCCTAAGTCCAGCGCTTCTCCACTGGCTCGATCCGTCGCGTCCATCCACTGCTGGCCCCTGGTGCGTCTGGTCGCGTTGCCCACTCTATGACACTGTAGGAATGTCATGGCCCTCGCACTCCCTTGCCGCGGTCTCCATGCCTGGCGCCTCCCTGCTTTGGCACCCTTGATTGCCCATCTCGGCGCCAGAATGGGCCTATGGCGATTTTAGCCATTCTCCTGCGACGGCTATTTGCTGGGCTGTCCGTTGCTGCTTTTTGTCTCCCAACCAGGGCCGCGAGCGCTCAGGCACGCCCGGCGGATCGCTCGTACCGGCTACCTAGCAAGCATGGTGTGTCCAGCTGGTAAATTTGACAATCTACGGTACCTGGAGAAGGGACAAGGTACCTGCCTGCCATATTGTGCTCCCAACTTTTTCTGGGCATTGCCTGAGTCGTCCTCGGTGACGGATAGCCCCCTTCTACTTTCCTTCTGCAATCCTCCTGCTCTTCTTCTGGCCTCTTATACAAAAGCTCCTGGTCTCGCACCATTCCATTCCTTTGCCTCTTTCAGCTCTCCCCTACTCTCCTTCAGTCCAATCGTGTACCATCGTTCTGTTTTCCTACCTCGTTAATACCACTACATCTACAGTAATCATAGCCTCGCGGCTCACGCATCGATCCATCACTGACCCTTGCCTCGGCTTGGTCTACGACTTGTCTCGCTACACTGCTGTACACGCACTTGCCAAATCATCGCCAACAGAAACGAGTATTCTGCCAGTCACCAGAACATACCGAAAACCACGCTACAAACTTGGACACGCTGTTGCGCAAACGTAAAAGAAGCTCTAAGCGCATCGCGTGACGACGCCCTGTTCGACCACCTACCGAGACAGTATCTCCTGTCCTTCGACCTCAACGTATTGGTGCCCACACAATTCGCCTCAGTCCAATACACTCTCTTCACTGACGATCGAGCTGGTAAGTACAAATCGCTTGCGTTGTGAATATTCAGGGTTTCATGCACTGCTTGGTTCTCCCGCCTGACTGCGATTGCATCCACTAACACATCCACAGCTCTGTACGCTTCACTGAACATTCCAAGTTCGATCGCACCGCAACCCGCAACTACATCACCATGCTCGCCGAATCATCGAGTCCTTGCAACATGGGCCGTGGTGCCTACGATACCACGGGCGTCCCCAAGCCTCCACCTCACCCTCGATAAAACCATCAGACCGCTGCGATTGATCCCAGCAAGACATCTTCTTTTCGACTTCGGCCTACGAGCACCTTCACGTAACATACTTTAATTTACCAACTCTCGACAATATCACCATTTGCCGACTGCGGATCAAAAGCCTTTCCTTGCCTCTCAGCGGCTCGACTTCAGGGAGAACTGCAGGCTTCAAGAGCCTGGACACTATCTTCACCCTTAATTTGGATTTTTACAGCGCTTCCTGGACCAGACCAGTCCTAGCGCGGCGTTTGGGCATAGATGGGATACATTGGGCACATTTCGGGATACGTCCTTTTTTCTGCCTGGCTTCAGTGATAGGCGATTGCCACCTCTCGAAGACATGGACACGCTCTGGAGTGTTCCAAACAAAAGGCGCAGAAGAGTAGACGACAAGAGCATTGCCCTCACGGGCTCCCTGTCCGAGCCTGATCAGATTCAGAGCCTACAGACAGGGTTTTCTTATTTTTTTTTTGTTTGTTTGGAGGGCTGCCTCCAACACTGGTTTTGGGACAACAAAAGTCGGAAGTTCTTGCTTGGGTTTGCGCATATAGACTAGGGCTTCATTTGCTTTGCCTTTTCGATTTTCTTTACATTGTCAACATATCATGTTTGGGCAACTCGGGTGTAGGTACAAATATTTCTGTACGAGGCAAGAGACAGTTCAGCGTGGCCCGACTGCTGCCACTGGCGTCACTGGGCTGGGCTCAGACAGACGGACGGAAAAGATACCCTTTTTATTGTTATATCACTAAGTACCTCACTATCCTTTTCCAGCATTTGAATTCTCATGTTGCTAGTACTGCCCAAGACTGAGGTTTGCCAGTGGGTGGCTGCCACTATGAGCAACTCACCAAGACTAATTTTCGCGCTGTCAATTTGAGGGAATGCTGGGGTAGATGTGACGGTTGGTGATGGTCCGTCGGACAGGCGGATTGACGCGCCGCTAACACCAGCAAGCAGGCAAGGCAGACGACGTATTCAACAGTTTGCCCAGGTTTCTCATAAATCACCAGCCGCCGCCCTGCTACCAACCGCAGCGCGACGCGCTGAGATGCGCCGTCCCGCAGCAAACTTGAACTGCCCGATCCGACTAGGACTGGACTCAATTGGTGCAATTCTACAACCACGGCAGGCTGTTTCAGTTTCCAGCGTGGATGGACCAATGTTTGCTTCTGCTGGGGGTGGCGTCTGGTCGCGCTTTGGGCCGCAGGCGATCGGGGAGAAGCAATGCACGGTGACGGAGCGGACAATCAGAGAAGGGGAGAAGAAGGTTAATCGCTGCTGGAAGGTCCCGTACCTTGCATGATGGCACGTATTGCGCCTCTGTTCCCACGGATAGACAGTGTGCATATGCACACTGGCGGATCGAACCGCCTGGCACATGATGACGCAGCTGGGACCATCCGCATAGGCAGGCGGCTGCATGATGCATGAATGGGGAAACACAGCGCTCTGAGGGTAGCTCCAGTCGGCGAACAAGCAGCTGTTTTATCCCGTCGCGCACTGCACAAGGCAGGCCGCATGAGGTAGCGCTGCAGCAGTCGCGCATCAAAGAGAAGCATCTACGTAGGTACGTCTACTAATAACTGCGCCAACTGACTCGGAGCTTCGAATGTGGAATGAGGAGTGATTGGTTGATCGCCCTTGCATGATGCAAAGGCAGGAAGGATCTACGTATTCTCGTTCCTGCCGGAGTGTGTTTGACATGCACTCCGTCGCATCTGGCACTCCGTGCGTGTTTGACGGTGCGCTTGATGAGGCACGCAAGCCAACAGCAAACACATTCTCACCCTGACACGACCCCGTGCCTGATGTACGATGCTGTTGTAATTAACATAGCTTGCCACCTAGAAACCAAATTGAAAGAGGGTGGGGTTGGAAATGGAACAGACGCTAGTCAATGCGGGATCTGGGAGGTTCCGGCCACTTGGGAGTGTGGCTTGCCGCTTGGTGGTGTGTGTCTGTCCGCTTGCTGTTGTCTCTGCGCAAACAAAGATCGAATTGATATCCTGAAAATCAGTTTACATTTTCGTCCCTTGGCCTCTGTGGCCTTGCGTATCGGTGGCTTACTCTGCCGTACCGCGTTCATGGCGCAAACAGTTGTGCTCTCAAACAAGTATCGCACACATCAAGGCCCCGGCTGGCAGTGCCCGAGACAAGAGACAAGACGCATGTACCGACGGTACGTAAGCAGTAGGCACTACTGTACGGATACTCCAGACACCGGAGGAGATCTGAGACAAAAATCGATCTCCGGCTCGTAGGTCGCCGAACTCAATTTCTCATTGCCTTTTCGGACACACATACACCTCACACTGACTCTTGCCGCGTATCGATGAGTAATGGCGGCTGGGGCTGGGACAACGTGTTCAAACCGAGCCTCAGGACCAACAATAATGTCTTATTCGGAACAGCCATCTTACGAGTACACCAGGGACCATTCGCATCCTGACATGCTGAGTGCCGGCCGGCATGGCTGCAACTCCCCGGACGGGGAACCAAGGCTCGCGGCATACCCGCACACGATTCCTACAGTACGAGCGGAAGATCACCTTGCGGGCTTCAAGGCTGCTGATCTGTAAAAGGACGAATTCTTGTGATTTGTCTTGCCTGTGACTTGGTACCGGTTCTCTGAGTCATTGTGTGATGCGAACAACAAGGTGCGTACATGCATGTACTGTAAGTTAGTAGCCAACATGCTCAATGTTGGTGACAGACCAACCTTGTGTGTCCTTGTATTTGCGAGTTTGCGATAGTACCAACATCGCAGAGCTCGTAATTAGGCGAAACCCCCCTGATCATAGCTCTGGGTAAACGTCCCTAGATACCGTCAGTCTCAAACGCTGGTGCACCACTGTCATCCGTATACGTACCATCGCCTTTGCAAAGGCATCTGCCTCCTCACGCGCTCGACCTCGTCAATGTCAATGTCCACAAACCCAATGGCCCCAACCGCTCCGTCCTCTGCCTCGCCGTTCCCCCCCTCGGCGTCCTTGACACCGCCCAGTCGCACCATAACCTTGCCCCACGGATCAACGACAATGCTCTTGCCGTAGCTCGCCCTCTTGTCGTTGTGCTGTCCCACCTGCGCCGAGGCGACCACCCAGCTCTGCGTCTCAATCGCCCTCGCGCGCAGCAGCGTCTCCCAGTGCGCCTCGCCCGTTCGCAGGGTGAACGCGCTCGGAAAGGTGAGGATCTGCGCGGGGCCATCCCGCCACGAACTCGAGGGCCCCGGCTGCGCGAGGGCCGTGCTGGCCTCGGGGAAGCGAAGATCGAAGCAGATGAGGCTGCCTATCCTGCCAACGGGTGAAGCAAAGGGCCGCGTGAGCGCTGTCCCGGGCTGCACGGTGGCACTCTCTCGGAGCGACCCGTAGTCGAACACGTGGAGCTTGTCATAGGTCGCTGCGTCGTTGATGCTGCCATCCTCCTGGATGTACAGCGCGCGGTTGACGAGCTTGTCCTGGATGGAGGGGCACGGGGCGTGGATCCCAACGTGAATGGCGAGGCCGTGCTGCTTGGCTGTGTCGCACAGACCGGCGACAAAAGGTGACATGGCCTGCGGTACGGCTAGGGCGAGGGACTCCTGCGCGCTGGAGGCGATGTAGTCAGACGCCTCTGGTAGGAATAGGATCTGGGTTGTGGTTAGATCAGTTCCCTAGCGGTGCGGTTCTCGGGGGAGATTGATTGGGCGCTGCGTACTTTGGCACCTCCTTGGGAGGCTTTTGTGGCAAGCTTGACACATTGATCAAGATTGCTCTTGAGCGAGCCCGTGGAGCAGAGTTGTCCGATGGCCTGGGCACGACTGCTGATCAGTCAACGTCGATGACTGGCTGTGAGGGGAGGGCAGATCACCGCAACCGCCATGGCTCATCCCCGTATCGCTGGTGAAATATGTGCGCGTGAATCCACAGGCACAGTGTCTGGCGTGGTTTACAACGGGAGCTGGCAAGATGCTAAAACGTGAGTTGTCGTAGGATAAATGTGTGTGGTTCATGATGCTGTGAAAGCCGGTGAGGCCAATATCACGACCACCAGAACTCCACCATGATGGCAAGGCCCTCCTTACACCAGTCACAACCCAATTTTGACCGCCACCAATTGAATCCACACATCATCCAGGTTCATTGACATTGTTTTTTATTGTGATGTTTTTTTTATATTGTATTTCGCTTTGGCCGCCCCCGCCCACACGCTCGCTCCCCGAGACCAGTTGTCCTCCAAAGTCGGACATCGTTCCATCCTTGGCCGAGCCCCATTATGTTTGTTAAATCATATGTATACATAGCATAGCCGGTCGGTCGACCACACTCGTGCCTTTTCAGACGTAGTACGTTCTTCCCCGGCGACCGGCCCAGCGTCATCCTATCGCGAATGCTCTTCGCGTTGGACCCCTTTTATCCGGAATAGCAAAGAACAGCAACAAAATCCCGCGCGAGAAAGTCCCTCCCTCTCTCTCCACCCCCCAAGCTGTGAAAGTGACACCAACGCCTGGCTAACTGAATCAACCATACCATATGAAATGAAAACCAAATCGACCACGGTTGCGTGCAGCTCCCTTGCTGCAAGCACCTCGCAAGGACCTATCGTGGTGTGGATAGGTCCAGGTCAATGTACGCTCGCTGTAGAGCCGCCGTTTCGCGGCCGTCTCTTTCGAGCGCCGCAACCCAGTCCCGGAGCTGTATGTTCTTGCCCTTTTCCTTGTCCTCGCGCCACGTTCCCAGACGATTGCGTCCCTCGGTCGTAAGCGCGACGGCAGCTGGGCTAGCACCAACGCTGGGCTTGGCTCCAGGTGTCCTCGCTGCCGGTGTGCTGGCGCCGCCCATACCAGGCTTGGTCATCCAGTCGTATGACTTGGCTTTCTTGCCGAATAGGGACTTGCCTCGTATCGCCGTGAACGTCGCGCTCGTCGAGTTCTGCGCATTGGCATCGTGAGGCTCCGCCGCCTTCAGAGCTTTCTTGGCCTCCTTCTTAGTCGGCGCCTTCTCTTCTGGTGCTATCGAGCCAGGGGTGCCCGGTGCGACACTACCGCTACGCGAGCCCGCCGCATCTGCCGTGCCATCCTTACGTTGCTGGCGCCTCCTTAACCGTGCTTCTTCCCACTGACGCTCTTGCTTCGCCAACTCACGCATTGTCGTCGTCAGGTAAGAGGATATCTTGGGTAGCTTCTTCGCGGGAGCGCCATTTTCCAATGCATTACTGTCCGCTGGACCTGTTCTGTGTTAACTTTGGGTCCATAATGTTTTTGTTTCCGATACGCACGTTTGAGAGCTGAATCGGCGGCAGGACTGCCGTCCACGTTGAGTCCATCGACGTCCATGGCCTCGGGAGTTTCAACGTTCAGAGGCGCAGAGGCCGGCTCCCAGGCCGCCGGGATCTCGCCATGCGACGTGCTCTGTCTGTGCACAGCAACGTTGCCAGCCTCTTCCACCAAGTCTCGCAGCCTCGTCTTTGTAGCAATGGACATGAGAGCCAGTTGGTCCACCAGATGCGCGTCGTGCGGTATGAAGGAGCCTGTAGTTTCCACCATGGCCTGGTCCTCCCCAGAGGGTTTCATGCTGACCGTGACCTTTGGCTCGGGAAACTCATTCGGCATCTTCATCTTGCCCATCGGCTGTGTGTTGTTCTTGTTATCCACAATGAGCTCCAAGTGGTGCTCCCGGGCGATCTTGTCTGCGCGCCTGTGGAGCAGAGCGACAAGCAAGAAAGGGTCGTTGATCTCTTGCGTTCGCTGCGTGGCCAGACGCCTAGCCGACTCAGCCCACGCTCTCTCTGCCGCCTGCGCTGCGAATATGTCCTGACCAGTCTGCCCAGAAGGTCCCGCAGGCTGGTTGGCCGGTCCGGCCCCGAAGAACGTCGACTTTGATCCAGCCGGATGCTGCGCGAACCCTTGTTGAGCCTCTTGTTCATATTGCTTGGCGTAGAGATTCGCCATGAAATCTTCTTCAGCTCGCAAGTCGATGCCCGTCCCCGCCAAGCTGTCCGTCACATCGTATTCGTAGTCTTTCGCTGGTCGGTCGGCCGGCCGCTGAGGAGGACCCATGCTGCCCGGCTGTGTTGCCGGCGCTGGTGTCGTCAAGGGCGCCATCGTAGCGGTGGTATACTGGGATGCCATCGGGTTCAAGGGCTGGGGAGTGGTGACCTGCGGCGTGGGACTTGGTCGTGCTTCCGGTAGACTAAGTGTGGGCGTTGATGCGCCGTTTGTGTAGGGCGATTGCTGACCCTGTAACGCTGGGCTTTGCACGGGCGCAGGCGACCCTGTACCACCTGGTGGTGGAGTCGCGCCCAGCTGAGGGCTGTTTGCGAACGGCGAGTTGGGGTATGGCGAGTCGGGCTGTGACTGCGGACCATCGGTGCGGACACGTTTGGGCGGAGGCGCAAAGCCCGATTGTGATATCGTTGGTGACGGACTGTGCTGCGGCGGCGGCGGCGAGAAGGCCGGCTGTGCGTGCGTTGGTTGCGCCATGATGCTGATGAAATGTTCGGACGACAACGAACAGATAGGAGAAGAGAAGGAAGGAAGGTGCTGCTTGCTGCCTGGGCGCCAGGCGTGATCGAGCGTTGCACTCAGCAGGCCATGAAGCCCGGGGTGGTAGGTGCAGCGGATCTCATTCGACGCGCTGTATCGATCTCGGACGTTTGGAGAGGGAGTGCTGTTCGGAGAAAAACGTGTCACTGCGATCCGAGCTTCGGTGTGCAGTAACGGCGCGGTTCGGATGGGCTCGTCGCGTGGCGATATACGGGATTAATCGCCTTTGACTACGTGGGCGTGGACATGGAGTCATGAAGGTTCAAACAGCTGTGAGGAGTGTCGCGCTCCTTTGTAGTCACGTGACCTCTCGTCCAGCACCGACCCAGGATTAACCGGCGCGCCTGGCCTACGCACACCCCACTAACACAAGCATGGCACCGCAAGTCCATGCCAACCAACGCCCAAGGTCCCCTTGAACTTCACCTGCTCAAGCGCGTCTTTTGCCTTTGCGCCTGCGACCTCGGATACTGCTCTATGCCGCCTTGTCGCAGAGCTAGCGCTGGACCTCCTTTGTGGTCTTTTGCGCTGGTGATCGAAGCTCCATATCAACGCGACTGCTAATGTGACTAGTAGGTGCATCGTCCATTCTCACGGTGTACGAACATGGCGGCCAAACGGAAGGCTGCGGCCATGAACATGGCCCCCAACGAAGACCCAGTCGATCCTTCGGATGAGCTCTTGTTTCTGTGTCTGGGCGGCGGCAACGAGGTCGGTCGATCTTGTCACATCATTCAGTACAAGGGCAAGACGGTCATGGTATGTTGAGCCCTCTTCGCGTCACAGAAACCCCCGACTAACAAGTCACCAGCTCGACGCCGGTCAACACCCAGCATACGACGGCCTCGCCGCTTTGCCCTTCTACGATGACTTCGACCTCAGTACAGTAGACATTCTGCTGATCAGCCAGTAAGCGCTCCCTACGCTCCTCGATCGTGCATGCATTTCGGTCGGCAGATGTGCGCGGTTGGTATTCATACCAGGGGGATAGGATACCTCGCGTGTGCGCCATGCCCATATTCTCTACGCAGATCAATAGACTATGTATTCTCGCACTCCCGGTTGCTATTTGTGATGCGACAGACCTATCCCCCAGAGCCCACACTAGCCGATCCGACCACGACCACGCACGATGAGGTCCTCATGGCGATGAACCGTAACGCTGACGAGTCCAGTTTCCACGTCGACCACGCGGCCTCTTTACCCTATGTCCTGTCCAAGACCAACTTCAAGGGGCGTGTCTTCATGACCCATCCCACAAAGGCCATCTACAAGTGGCTCATCCAGGACTCGGTGCGCGTCGGCAATACATCATCCAACTCGACAACGCAGCCAGTGTATACTGAACAAGATCATCTCAACACATTCCCCCAAATCGAAGCGATCGATTACCACACGACACACACCATCTCCTCGATCCGCATCACGCCGTACCCGGCTGGCCATGTGCTCGGGGCGGCCATGTTCCTCGTCGAGATCGCAGGGCTCAACATCTTCTTCACCGGCGACTATTCTCGCGAGCAGGATCGTCATTTGGTGTCAGCCGAGGTGCCCAAGGGCGTCAAGATCGACGTGCTCATCACAGAGTCCACGTACGGCATCGCCTCGCATGTGCCCCGAGTGGAGCGCGAGCAGGCCTTGATGAAGACGATTACCAGCATCCTCAATCGCGGTGGG
Source organism: Emericellopsis cladophorae (assembly GCF_022114955.1). Lineage (NCBI taxonomy): Eukaryota > Fungi > Ascomycota > Sordariomycetes > Hypocreales > Bionectriaceae > Emericellopsis > Emericellopsis cladophorae. Next base: position 67,281 of record NW_026250984.1, on the reverse strand, counting down.
CGCGCCCTGCTGCCTGTCTTTGCCCTGGGGCGTGCGCAGGAGCTTCTTCTCATCTTGGACGAGTACTGGGCCAAGCACCCCGACTTTCAGAAATTCCCCATCTACTACGCCAGCAACCTCGCTAGGAAGTGTATGCTGGTCTACCAGACATATGTCGGCGCCATGAACGACAACATCAAGCGTCTCTTCCGCGAGCGCATGGCCGAGGCCGAAGCAACCGGCGACGGCAAGGGGAAAGGCGGACCTTGGGACTTCAAATTCATCCGGTCGTTGAAGAACCTTGATCGCTTTGACGATGTGGGCGGCTGTGTCATGCTGGCAAGTCCCGGTATGCTGCAGAATGGCGTAAGCAGAGAGCTCTTTGAGCGATGGGCGCCGAGCGACAAGAACGGTGTCATCATCACCGGCTACAGTGTCGAGGGCACTATGGCACGGCAAGTCATGCAGGAGCCTGACCAGATCCAGGCAGTCATGTCACGCAGTATTGCAGGCGCGAGACGAGGCGTCGGTGGGGACGAAAAGGTCCTCATCCCACGCCGCTGCAGTGTGGCCGAGTACTCATTCGCGGCACACGTCGATGGTGTCGAGAACCGCGAGTTTATCGAAGAAGTTGCCGCCCCTGTCGTTGTAAGTCGCCCAAGGGACGTCAATGCTCCCAAAGGCTACGCTGACCCGTAACAACAGATTCTAGTCCACGGGGAGCAGCACAATATGATGCGTCTCAAGTCTAAGCTTCTCTCACTCAACGCATCGAAGACCACAAAGACAAAGGTCTTCTCGCCCCGAAACTGCGAGGAACTCCGCATCCCCTTCAAATCCGACAAGACAGCCAAGGTCGTGGGCAAGCTCGCGTCCATCCCTCCGCCTCTGCCGTCGGAAGACGAAAGCACGGCCCTCACCAAGGACCCTCCCCTCGTATCTGGCGTGCTCGTCCAGAATGACTTCAAGCTCTCCCTCATGGCGCCAGAAGACCTGCGCGAGTACGCCGGTCTCAGCACCACGACCATCGCCTGCAAGCAGCGTCTTCGGCTAAGCGCAGCAGGCGTCGACCTCATCAAATGGGCGCTGGAGGGTACCTTTGGCGCCATTGAGGAACTCCCCGAGATGCGCCAGGCTGCCAACGGCAACGGCGATGCCATGGAACACGATATGCGGGAAGAGACTGCTGATGAGGAGATTCCCAACCTCGTGGCAGCCTATCTCGTCATGGGCATCGTCACCGTTCGTTACCGCTCTACAGGCGACGTTGAGCTCGAGTGGGAGGCCAACCTGCTCAACGACGGCATCGCTGACTCGGTCATGGCCGTGCTCTTCAGCGTGGAGAGCTCCCCGGCTGCGGTCAAGCGGTCTTCGTCCAAGCACAGCCACTCGCACATTGTAGACGGAACAATGAAGAACCCACACGCCAACCCGTCGCCCGAAGAGCGTCTGGAGCGTCTGTTCTGGTTCTTGGAGGCACAGTTTGGTGCGGACAATGTCGCGCCCATCGACACGCCCAAGCTGCCGCAAGCAGCCACAAAGGAGATCAAGGCCGAGGCCAAGGAAAGGGAGGAGATGGATGTCTCGCCCGACGGCGATAGCAACGATGAGGGAGAAAGGCATCAAAAGGAGATTGAGAGGCTTCACAAGATTGGCATTCCTGTGCCGGGCGTCAGCATCACGGTGGACAAGATGTCGGCCAAGGTGTGGCTGGAAGATCTGGAGGTCGAGTGTAACAACAAGGTCTTTGCAGACAGGGTCAGGGCGGTGGTGGAACGTGCAGTCGAGGTGACGGCACCTCTGTGGCGATGATCATGGAAATCTTCTGGCCAGCATAGTACACAGGCGCGGATGATTTGATGAACGACTCGATACAATAGGCTCAAGAGCATGCAATTATCATACAGCAGGCTATGTGTACAGTTCTTGTAGCATGACACGGCCTCTAAGACTATGAAAGTGATGGCAATGAATGAATCTCAGCCCAGATATTCCTTCAACTCCTCCGACTCCTCTAGCATGGTGTCGAACGAGAAAGGTTGGAACGGCCAGCCTGCAAATTCGGCAAACTTGGAGAAGGACTCTACCCAAGCGAGACGCAGGGAATGCAACATGGCACTGGTGCCCTCCATACATACGAGAATCGCGATTGCTGCGACGGTTAGCTTCAGGCACCTTTGGGGGAGATGACATGCAAGACTTACAAAGGAAGAACCAGGCATAGAAGCAAACAACAATCATGATGACACCGAGAACGCCGGTCTTGACGAGAGCCAACTCCATGGTCATGCTCCATAAGACAACACTGAGCTGCTGATGGGCGAGCGACAAGGCCCACAGACGGAGGTACGATGCAGTGTGCGACACGCAGTTCAGGCAGAATTCTAGCGACCGGTTAGTGATAACATCTACTAGCAAGCGGTTGAGACATACCAATGGTGTGGATGACCTGGTGAATCATGACCTCGCTAAACTCAAACTCTTCGTGATCTTCTTCAATGTTCTGTGAGATCATAGCAACACCCTCATCGTCGTCGAAGCTGGGGCCATGGCCGTTGGGCCGGCTGTGGTCTTCGTCTTCGCCATCCAGGGCACTAACGCGGGAGACTTCGCCAATACCTCGGTATCCCTTGGCGCGTGCACGGTTGTTCTCCCACCGGAGGTAGAAGGGCTTGAGGAACAGCAAGACAGGAACCTGGGCGAAGGCGAGGAGCAGGAGGAAGACCTGGACAACCTCCTGACCCTTGTACAAACGCTCACCGTTGGGGAGCGTGCCAGGCTGCAAGAACATGTAGATGAGCATGTTCAGCAGGCCAGGGGGCGAAGCACCAGCCTCTTCCCAGTTAACAGACCACTTGTATAGAATGCAGATGACCAGGTATCCAAAGATAGACTGAAAGAAGATCATGCCGGGAAGAAAGTTACCCCAGATGTCGATGGGCTTCTTGAAGTGTCTGGCGTTGATGTAGGAAAAGCACAGAGAGTAGGTCATGTGAGACCAACCGAGGATGATACTCATCTTCATCTTGTACGAGTTGCTGAAGAGGAGATCATTGTCGCTGCCGTGCCACGCAAAGTCCATACCAAAGGGATAGCGGTAGCCGTGATCGTTCAGCTCAGCAGTGAGCATCATTCCCTCCTCCCAGTTATCAGGCTTCTTCCACTCCCAGGCGCTGGGGAAAAGAGTCATGGACTTGGAGAACACATCATTGTAAATGAGACCGGTGAAAACAGAGAAGACAGCCATGACCAAGGCGATGTAACGACCGTAGAAGATCATGGCGAAGAGCTCGAAAGTGACCTTTTTCAAAGACTTCTCCCAGTAGATCATCGCAATGGCTGCCGACAACATGATGATGGCGTGTCCAAAGTCACCAAACATGACGGCGAACAGGAACGGGAAGGTGACGATGACCGGCATCGCAGGGTTGACCTCCCGGTACGTGGCCGTACCGTAGGCGTTGACAATGGTCTGGAAGCCTTCGGTGAATTTGTTCGTCTTGAGATATGTCGGTGGCGTCTTGTTCGTCTTGATCTCGTTGATAATCGAGGGCACAGACAGGCCAGCGCGGTTGGTGACATCTTGTAGAGTCGACCGGATGAGGGGCAGGTCGTTGGAGGGCACCCATGCCTCAGCAATCAGAGTGCGACGAGCACGATCATAGGAAAAGTTGTTGAGTGTGTTATACACAGCCTTCTCCTTGGAGATCAGGACCATCCAGGCCGAGAGCGACTGCGAGATCTGGTTGAGCTCAGCCTGAAGGGTGGCCTGGGTGTTGCGCAAGACATTCTGCACATCCTCCAGTCGGCTGTTGACTTCGTGGATCTGATCGCGGCGCAGATCACTGTTTTCGTCCACGCTGTAGACATCGGCGCCCATGGACTCGGAAATCTTGCGGATCTTGGCGAGGATCTCCTTTCCGTGGGCAAAGATGACGAACACGTTCTTGTTGATTGACTCGTTATTGGCGGGATCGACCAGAGGCTCAGGGATCTCCGACTGGTTCATATACAAGTTACCGCGCAGTGTACGCCAGAGGATACGTTCGAAAGACCCAATGCGGTCACGGTTGATGACACCAGCCACAAACCCAATGTTCATACCAGAGAACGAGCGCTCGGCATCAGGGGCGCCCTGGTTCTGCTCCACGTCGGACAACAGGGGAGCATCATCATTGTCGTTCGAGGCACGAATCTCTTCAACGCTGCCATGAGCGCGATCGAAAAAGCTACCGGCTTCACGGAGGACCCATCGCCACTCGGTCAAGTCGCCTTCGCGCTTCTTGAGGGTCTCGTAACTGTCGTTCAACGCAGAAATGCGCTGCTCGAGTTTCTCGCTGCGTTCAGAGAGCTCGTCGATTTCGGTCGTAGAAGGCGAGGCAAGTCGGTCAACATCGAGGTCCAGCTTCCTAAGCGTGATCCCAGTCTTTTCCATTTGAGAGTAAAAGTAGCCTATTTCCATGTTAGCCCGGAGGTGGTTCGATTCGTCCGAGGCGTGTGGAGAAGAGTCGTACGCAGCTGTCGTTCAACATTGTCAAGACGTCGGATTTCTTGAGTATAAGTTCTTTGGAAGGCGCTGACATCCTCGTTGAGCTACAACGCGCGAAGGTCAGCGATGTCCATCTTTTGACATGACGTGAAGGTGCTTACGTCGCGAAACTGGCAGAGACCTAGCTCGCCGAGAGCTGTAACGACTTCCCGGCCAATCTCGTTGGAGACATAGAGCTGGACCATGCTCATGTCCGCCGAGCGGAACGGGGTGTCTTGTCGCGGAGCCATGGTGATGCGTGTGGAGTGGCACCAGGAGCAACGTTGGGAGGGAGGTTGAGGTCGAAGCTGCAGTGGCCAGGGATGGTAGCCTCAGACGTCGTCACCTCGCCGCGGCGGCTGCGACCGGAACGGATGTTGCATTATTCCGGTCACTGCTACGTCACGTGTACCTTGCCGTAGGACAGACATGAAGCATTGCACGACCGCCATCAATACACAGCGCATTGAATTAATGACCTCTGCTTGTTGCCAAAATTTGCGTATAATTGCCATTGTATTAATTAGTCAAAATTTGCTCAGCCATCTTATCACGACGGCGATGCGACAGGTTGCTAACCAAATCTTATGTTCGTCTATTCACGCCACAGTCGGTATCATCGAAGTATGTACAACTGAATTCATAATTGATGTGCTCGTAATCTCATCTGGTATCTCTCGCGACATAGCGCGATAAACAAAGGCTAGACTTGAAAATTCGTAAGCCACCAAAATCCTTGTTAAATCCGCCATCATACAATCGAAGAGAGCCATGCTTTTGTGCTTTTCGCTGGCCCCATGCTCAAACGAACTCCTTGCTTCCCAATGCGTTAAAGCTTTTTTTTGTGTGCCTTTCATGATGAATGAGTTGGGTATTCCTTCCTTTGCCATGCGCTTGCAGAAATCAAATTTGTCTCCCAAACATGAACGATCCGTACATGCCACCGACTTCACCCTTGGCCACTGGGACCTTTCGCATGCCCCAGCTTTCGGCGCCCATCTTCCACCATCGACCACCATTGTCAGCAGTTGAGCCATCGGAGTTGAGGCGAACCAGCCAATAGCGGGTGCCAAACTCCTTGGCTGTCCACCCAACACGCTGGAGAGTTTTCTTGATCTTGGCCGCCCGTTCGTACACACGTTCATCGACTTCAATGACGTGCAGCGGCGCCGACTCGTCAGCCAAAAGCTCGCTAGCACTGCCGATCCTTGTCTCGATATCTGAGATGTCAAGGTACCGTATGCCGTGAGGCCTCCACTGACCGTCAACCCTGAACAGCTGCTGGATATCGCTGATCTCCAAGCCTCGCCCCAGGGTAAGCTCCTCTAACGTTTCTGTCAGAGGTCGCAACAGAGGGATGTGTGACTCCTCCATGCGACTACCTTTCAGGCTCAACGAGCGCAAGGTGGAGGGTAGAGCAGGCACAAGCTTGTCAATATCGTCCTTGCCGAGCAACAGGTGGGAGCTTGCGTCGGTCGCGAGGCTTAGAAAGACTAGAGAATCTTTCACGGCGGGATGAGTGGTGATGAACGCCACGACCGCCTCCGACGTCAATTCCTTGCACCTAGCGAGGTTCAAATGTGTGATCTGAGCAGTAGTCGGGATCGACATCAAAGCTGCATCTGTGACCCGCGTTCCAGCGAGGTCCAGATGGGTGACCTTGTTAAGTCTAGGGAGGATCGTCTCAAAGACAGCAGTTGGCAGCGTGATGCACTTGTGGAACGAAAGACGAGTGATCCCAAGCTTTTCCGGCCACTCGTCCTCCAAGAGCTCTTTGAACGCTTCCCGGAAGGATGCGGTGGAGCACCCGCAAAAATCGACTGCCTTGAGACGCGGCAAGCTGAAGAAGAGCTTTCGCAATACTTCCCTGTCGATATCGCCGTCGATATACTCCTGGGCCAGGAACTCTTGCAGGTACGGGGTCAGGTCGAGACACTGCGCCAGCGTCTTGGATGTCAAGTTCTGGGTGGAGGCCCTTTGGCTGGCGTTGGAGAAGATCGAGTTGGGATTGAAGTGACTGAAGTCAAGCCGTCGCACGATGCTGGCAAGATTCGGGTACTCGACGACAGTGTTCAGGAACTTGCGGAAGATTCGCGAGTGCGGAATGGTGATGTGTCGATAGAGGGTAGTCAATGTGGCGGCATGGAGAGAGCGCGACGCCAGGAGCAGTGCCATGAGGTCGGCATTGCGAATGGTGAGCCCGTTAGGCGGTAGTTCAACAACCAGCAGATCAATGATGTTGTCTGGCAAAAAAGGTCAGCGATTCGCCAGCAAATGTATACGTTCTCCCGGGCACCTACCAAGTACCTCGCTCGGGAGCGTCTCAATCGGCGCCCTGCCCGGCTCATACGTCGTACGGAAGGTCTTCTTGGCCTCAGGCTCGTTCTGGGGGGTCGACGGGGGACTCCATGACATAACCAGGCTCCTCAGGTTTTCCATGCTTCGGCTGGCCTTCTTGCCCTTCAACGGAATCTCCCTCCATCCCCGAAAGGTTGGCGCTGGTGCCCAGAACCCATTCAGCTGACTGTGCGGGTTGGTCAAGGGAGGCTGGAAGAACGGCTGACCGCTCTCGGACGACGGGGATTCATCGAAAACCTCTTCTGCCTCGTTGGTATAGGAAGAGATTTTGGATCTGGTGAAGGTTTGAGCGAGCCCATCGTCGTTCTCGCGAACCGAGGAGAAGGATGAACGAGCCGTCTTTTCGGAGGGCGAAATAGCACCGGGCATTGTTGACTTTAACGGAGTGGTGTTGTGGTCGAAGTCGAGCACCATGCGGTGCTCGGCATCTTCGTGACCGGCCATATAAGTTGTTCGAAGGGTGTGTGGGAGTCTTGGTTGTGGGTTCGTTTCGTTGTATCTAGCCACGAATCAAAACTCTAGCAGGCGTTTATGTGACAGTGCAAAACGTCCAGCAGGCCAAGACGCGAAGTGAGAGAAGCTTGACTTTTCGGCTTGTATCGAATGTAAGGTTGCAGGGCAGAAACTGTTGAGGTCGAGGAGAAAGTAGTGTCCGTAAGGATGCTTTCTATTAGTCAAGTAAAGCCGGGTTTAGGTAACAGAAGGCTTCGACAATGCGGGGAAGCGGCTCTCGTCTGGATAGTGTGGATGGACTGCCAGGGATATTAAAACAGAATACGCAGACCCTAGATGTCGGTGGTTTGTCAGAGAAAGTCGGGGTGGTGGTGGATGTATGGTTCTGTTGCAAGTCAGGTTCATCAGTACAACATATGAACACGAGGCGAAACAGGCGACGAGCGGTGCCGGATACGGAGGACGGGATTCGGATTTTGGCCTGGGCGAGTACGTATTACGTTCATCACAGCGGACCGAACTGAAAAGATATTTTCACTTCCGGCCACCGCGCCACAATGGACAATGAACGACGTCAAAGCCCGTTTCGGCCAGGGACCCATTCTTCGTCGTTCAGTTTGTCGACCACGATCTCAAGGGGGGTTGGCTGGATGGCATTTCATCTCCCGATGGGCAGACGTTGCATGTCGTGACGATGCCATGATTCGCTCATAGGCGGTCGGTATTTCGTAATGAAATCCAAGCACAGGCGGTCATGTCGTCAGGTGAACAGCAGATTTTGTTTCTCCGCGTCGCCAAATGAATGGGAATTGAAATCATCCAATTGACCGCCAGCGCAGCTGTGCGACCATTCTTTCACCAACGGGGAGGCTGTTGGCCTGGCGGCTCAGTTCGTTGCATTGTTCGGTGTAAAAAAGGGGTTGTTAAACGTAATGAATTGCCAGCTTTGCGGATCCAGAACTAAATGAACCCCGGTTGCGCAGCCTCGTGACCTGTAGCAGGTCGCGTTTTGTTGGTGTCCGCCGCATGGCCGCCATGGTGCAGGCGCGCTACACTTGTGCTTTCCCCAGTTTCGAGCCACACCTTCTGCTTTGAGACTAAAAGAAGCTTGTGACCAATGTTCTCATTGAACCACCATCGCTTACATCCGTCCTCAGCAAACACGTATCACGCTTGGGTTTCTCAATTTTATGTAGCCATTCAGTCACTTTCGCCTTCAGTTGCACGCGTGTCAACGCGCATGGAAGTGGCAAGCTGATTAGTTGTGTATCCGTACCTCGCATAAGTTATACCGTCCATGACGTCATGTCGCGTTCAGTAACCCTAGACGCGCTTGCTTCCAGACTCCGTCCGCCCCTTCATCCGTCACTCTGTTCCGCCCAGGCAGATAATGATGAATAGCTGCCATTATCTTTCAGCTGTCTTCGTCGCACTGCCACTTTTCTTTCTGGTTGAAGGCTGCTGCACGTGAGCCAGCTCCGATATGTGATGATACCCGGCGCTTTATGTACCACGTAAACAAGCAGGCGCAGTGAAGCCGCCGTTATCGGCGCACAGTGCCGAGGCAAGCCGTTTCTTGAGCTAGCTCGTTCATCACCACCAGATACCCTATGCACGCGCCAAAACATCCATCCCCCTTTATTTGGCCGAGACGAAGAATTTTGGCCAAAGTCATCTATTAGCTGTGATATGATTAAAACAGCAACATGCACTATTTGCTATTAGACTGCTCTCTTTCCGAGCTGCAGTCAGCGTGCAGCTAGAACCAAGTAGGAGGGACTTCTTTCTATCCTTGAAGCGGGAGTGTGCTGTGCTGTGCCCGCGCGTTTCTCGGGTAAGATTTGGCTAAGCGCGTAATTATCGACAAATATGGCGATGCAGAAACCCTTCATGGATCCGATGTCGAAGACCATAGCCCCAGAAACTGCTAGACCAATTAACTTCATGGGTATCGCCAACCGCAAATGGACTCTAACATCGTCGACGCAGAGACGCAGCCTCGAGAGTGCCAGCTGTAACACTTGTACCAAACCATCCAAGTGACACGCGACAATAACATCTGTAGTATACCCGAGGTTGGAAAGACCAACTTCGAGACCGCCTATATGCCCTTTCAATGCACACAACTGCCCCTAGGCTCGCGGCCTGCCTTTCCCATGACGCCAATTCACACAACGCCGTCCGCTTGAGGCCTTTTGGGCCGTTGTGGCGTGGAAACGCCGATAAAGAAACACCATTATGCCAATCGCTCCTGTTCCCACCATGCCCCCTTCATATCAAGAGTACACGCATAGTGATGTCGTTCGGTCCCTCGCAGCATCATCGACTGCCTACTTTCTTCCCGCCGAGGCCTAGGCGTTCTTTGCAATCGGCACAGAACCATTGGCCTACTTTTCGTTAGCGTCGCAGAGCACGGCGCAGGGTCGTGAAGTGAACTTACCAGCTGGTGCGACCTTTAATCCCACGCAGCTCAAATGGAACCACTCGCGCTCGCAGTCATCCGAGTCGCAGCCGACCATTTCCCCGTAGCTGATACCGTTGCAATAGCAGTACAGTGGTTCATCCTCAATGTCACCTTCGCCACTGGACAACCCCTCCTCGACTGGCGGCGGGGCGAGTGCCTGCGTAGTTGACGCTGCCCCCTTCTTGTGGCTCTTCTTCGCTCCGCCATTGTCAGCTGTCCTCGAAGACCTCGACCGAGACTGTGCGGCTTCCTGGAAAGTCGGCAGGGCTGGTGTCGACGGTTTGCTGGCACGTCCACTCTTGGTCGTGACCGTCGCTGGTGTCTGTACTGGCGGTACCGATTCACTTTTGCGGCGTTCGTGTGCCGCAGCAGCTTTGGTTTCTCTTCTCTCGGGAGGGGGTGGAGGAGCTGTTGGTGTCTCGACCTCGGGTCGTTCTTGCTCCTTCTTTTGCTCTTTACTCGACGGCACGCTTGACTCTTTGATCGACCGTGGTACGCTCGGGGCGCGAGCAACTGACGTAGTCTGGCCAGCCTCGCTATTGCTTTGGCCGTTGCCGTTTGCCCGTGCAGACGCGACAGACGCCGGGCGGTTCTTAGCCGCGTCGGCAAGAGATGCTATCGAGTTTCCACGTGCACGGGAGGTAGCTGGTCGAGGGTTCGTATTGGGCGCGGGCGACGCGCGGTTCAAGCCCCTGGGTTCCGGGAGCGAACCAAGGACGGGGGAGGAGGCCACGGAGGGCGACATTCCATTCCTGTACTCAGTTAGTGCCCGCTGATGAGTTCGGTGCCGGACTACATACTTCTTTGCTTGACCACTAGCAGACGGGAGGGCTTTTCTTTTCTTTGGCTGCGGACCGGTCGCATCGGCGGCGGCAGCAGCGACTTTGCCTTTGGGCGCTGCCGGTCCGGATGACGAGTTCGGCGTTCCATTGCTTTGGGACAAGCTGTTCGTTGCGTTCTCCGCTTTGCGTTTCTTTGGCGGAGCGCTCCCATTCGTGACACCGGAGATACCTAACCCAACGTTGCTCGTTTCGGCCGTCTTGCGCACCTTGCTGGCCGCACTCTTCTTGTTTTCGCCTTTCTGATGTCGGCCTTCGATTTCGTCAAAGTCAGACTCTTGTTGTTGCTGTTGCGCTTTGAGGGTTTTCTTCGCTTGGAGAGCTTGCTTCCTAGCATCGCTTCTGGCGGCCGCCTCCTCCGCAATGACCTGGGCAGCAGCCGAAATCGCCGCGGCACCGTCCCTCCGGGTGCGCTCTGGATGCGCTGTTCGGCCATTGCGATTCTCCGGGTAAGCCCAATGCGTTGTGCTTCCCCATTTGGCCTCATCGCTGAACTCGTTCTCGAGATAGGGCCACACGTCGTCAACACGTGCCAGCTGTCTTTGTAAAGCCTCATTCGCAGTGTTGATGACATGATTCTTTTCCTCCAGCGAGACAAGCATCTCTTGGATTTTGTATGAAATCTGGCCAAACAGGTGGCGGCGACGGAGAATCAAGTCCTCTTCCGTCGGTGGGTTGCCAGCCGTTGTTGACGATCCCGACTGCAGAGCCCCAGCGAGAAGCCTGCCGTTACTCGGTTGCTTATGAAAGCTCGTTGGAGCCGTCAATGGCAGGTGGAAGACTCTTTGGCCGTCTCTGAGGCGGTCTTCCGCGGCCGTGTTGGCGAGCGCGTCCCCAACCAGGCCAAAGAGCTGCTCTTCAGGTCCAGAGATCTTCGCATCGACTTCTCTCAGCAAAGCGAAGTGTCTCACAAGCTCCTTTGGAAGCGCCGTCATGGTATCGGCGAAGTATGTAATGGCGGGAAATATGTCGATAGGCTGTTCGCCCACCGACTCGTCCCTACCGGCCGTCGAGCGGGCAACATTGGCGTTTCGTGCTGGGTTCGTGCGGGCTTGTCGAGCGGGCTGCGACCGTCGATTCGACAAGGCTTCTGGAGCCTGCGGCTTTGCCGACTTCATGATGATGGTCGGGATAGTTGTCTGGCGTCGAAGGGACGGAGGGAGCGGAGTCGAGTCAAACTGGGACGTGGTTGTGGTTGAAGCTCTTTCGCGGCAAGTGTTGCTTGATTCGGGAGGAAGGCGCGAATGTGGGAACTGATACTGGCTGAGAGCGTCTCACGATGAGACTTGCACCGAATAGGAAGCATGCGCAAAACAAACTAGGAGAAGAATTTGGGTGCGTAGACCGGCATGAACTGGAAGGGGACAAGAGACGTATCGTCCACACTGCGGTACGACACCGAAGCAAAGAGGTCTTATCCGCTATCGTACTTTCAATTCAAGCGCCGCGCGACCGGTGTGGAGTAGACATGGACTGGATTGCGCAGGCGGCACCTGGGGGCCTCAGGCGTCATCTGTGCTGTCGCTAGGCACGATAAGGCTGATTGGCGATAAGATGCGCTATCAGCTATCCGTGCATCCACTTCTACGTAGTTGCTCTGTTGGAGACATCGACGTAACTTTGGGGCCATGTTCAGGCAGTTCAACCAAACGCGCACCCAGGTTTTGTATGAATTAATAAGTTTAGGCTGGACATTTGTTCCCCAGTGAACATGGCCAAGGCAACCAAGTATCAAGTATCTCCGTTCTGGCTTCATGCTTCCAATGTGACGCTCTCCTTCGTAGCTCAGGCTTTGAGCAATGTGGGTATCAAAGAATAGCAAACTATGACCTGCGATGCCAGTTCTCCATCCCCATTATTCCACCAGCTTCCTGGGCTTGACATGTCTCCTCCTGCCAGGCGCCTCGTCCCGATCCCTCTGTTTCATCCGCCACTGCCACTCCAGGAGCACCCACACGAAATGGTGCAGATCAAAATCAGGCCACAAGCATTCGAGGAAGAATATCTGGGTATCTTGATGACACTGCCACAGCATGAAGTCGCTCAACCGCTCAACACCACTGGTGCGCACAAAAAGATCCAGTGGAGGGTCTTCTGATGTGTACATGTGACTATCAAGCGTTTCCACTGTGATGTCCTCGGGGCTCGGGAGATGTGCCTGGCCAGCTCCGTCCCTCAGACGCGGCGGCGGTGAATCGGGGGGAAGTGTTGTAGACGAAGAGGCGCCCTCGTCGAGATCACCAGATTCTTCGACTTCTGCAGCATAGGCGCGATCGCCAGTCTGTGTTTGCTTCTCGGGCGATGAGTCGCGTATCGTGGGCAGAGGATCATGCCCGTTGAGTTGACGAGACAAAATATTCTGCCTTATGCGAGTCTGCGAGAACGGAGTATTTCTGGGCGGTGGAGGTGCGAGGAATTCGGCAACCGTCGATTGAATGGCAGTCGTGATCTCAGCTCTCGATGTGTAGGGGAAGCAGATGTTCAGGACAGCCCTGTGTCTTGTCAGTATAGTCCCGCATCCCGAGGAAGATCGCGTACTTTTGGTTGTGGCGAGTACGGGCAACGGCCTTGTCCACAACTTGTAGAACATCGTCCCGAATCATCTCGCGCTGCCCGATGACACGGACAGCAGCCCCATACCGGTCAAGCACATCCCCGTACGTGGTGAGCTGCTCGAGCTTCACTTTCGCGAGTTGCATCAACCCTTCGACTTCATACTTGGGGCGGTTGAAGTTCTCGATGCTGAACGCGTAGACGGTGACGGTCTTAACGCCAGCCTTGTAGCAAATCTCCATGATCTGTCCGCATTAGCCACAATATCGGACACATTCAGGGAGCAATAATCGTACTCTGGCAAGAGCCTCAAATCCTCTGTGGTGCCCTTCGACCGTCTCCATGCGATGACTACGGGCGTAGCGGCGGTTACCATCCATTTCGAAAGCAACATGTTGCGGCACGGGGCCCTGCTTAAGGGCCCCGATCAACAGCTCGCGTAGCTGCTTGATGGCCCATTCTCCGGGCGGCGACTCGAAGACGAATCGCCGCAAGATAGAAACGACGTCGCTCATGTCAATGGAGAGCAATTGACTGTCGGAAGTTGATGTGAAGGTGGGAGAATGAAGTTTATTAGATTACGCGGCAGAGCCAAGCGCAGCGGCAGGATATCCTTGGTTGGGCGCTCGGGCTAGCTTGGGAAAGATGGCCAAGGTGCAAATGGAGACGCGATAAAGATTAGGGACCGGCTGGATGGACGAAATGATGAGAAGGGTGCAGATTGAATGAACGATAGAATGATTTCCTGCAACTGGAATGAGGCAATGATTAATAGGAGATATGCCACGAATGAGTAGTGGCGCAGTTGTGTGGTTGGCGACAGGATAGAGCGCCTGGAGATTCTGACCACGGGGAGCTCAGGCTGTTGATTGCTGATGACGGGGCCCAGCATCACTGGGCCTGTGCCACAGTCTGTCCTCAGCCACATATGGTGATGCGGCGCCGAGCGTAGAAGGCTGACAAGCGCCACTCGGGCTGATCCAAGAACAATTGAAAAGCACACGGATTTGCTGACGTGGAATACTACGTGCGTACGTAAATAAAATTATCATCAGAACTTGTTTTCACATTTGAAACCCGACTGGACTTGGGAGGATACTTATTAGAACGCCCCATCGGATGGAGGTGAACGTGGGAGCTGGCAGCCTGGCACCCCATCCCTTCGCCTTGTGCTCCAAGACATCAAGCTGTAGTTGCAGTTCACGGTAGAATGGCGACGCCTCAGACGACATTGAGTCTTCATTGAGAAGCGGTGGACGATGGAACGGCCGTCAGGCATTGTTCGGCTCACCAGATCAGGTTGCCATGCTTGATGCACAGCCAATTTGTAGCTCAAATTATCTCCTATTGAACATGGAATGGCAAGTCCCCGCGCTTTCAAAGAGCAGGAGAGTAATTATGAACGTGATCGACGATGATCACTGCTTTCAGAGGAAACAACTGCAATATTCTGGATATCGACCAGCCAATGGAATCTGTTCGTGCCTTCATTGATGTTATCAACGCCATTCCCCTGCCTTGACATTTCGACGCCAGGCACGGGCCCCTTAGGACTGGTCCAGAGCCCAGACAGGCCTTTTCTTCCTCAAATGATGTCATCGCATGTTGACTACGAGCAAAGTCCACTGGCGGGACAAGCTGCCCCGACCTATGTTAGTAGTGGATGTGGCAGATGATAAAGTTACTATTGGGAGCCTGTGAGTCCATGCCTCTGGCTTAGCACTTTTAACTCCTGCAAAGTCCTTGTCAATAGTGCGACTGCTGTTAGTGCTATCGTGGCTGCACAGGGCCGAGCAAACGGGTAGTCTCACTGAGGTAATCCGACTCGGAGATGGTGTAGTGGGGTAATCGACACGAGTCTCTGATGGAGGTTTGGCATGCCGATGATCAGAAAAAAGCGCCATCGTCGATGGCCAGCCGTTCTCGAGTTGCGGTACCACCAGCACATTGCCTTACCGCCTGGTTCTGACCAATTTACTGACAGATCGTGCGGACTGACTGCGTGCCCTCCCTCTTTTGCTGCAGAGATTTGCAGGCCTCCGTTCGCGCGTGCCCTTGCAGCTCCCCTCCCGGTGGTGCAGTCCGGAAGGAGCCAACGGCCGCCCCTCCATGTGATTGATCCCACCCGTCCCAGTTTCTCGATAACGCCCAGATACCGTGACTTGCCTGCGTGAGCTGTTTTCCCTGTAGACTGGTTCCCTAGCTTCTCCTCTCCATCATACCATTTTCCGTGCACGTCTGTTCCTCGTGCCCCCATCTATCAGCTATGGTTGTTTTCGACGGCCACGAGTACCTCACTGAGGAAGAGAAGCGCCTCAAGGAGGATCGTAACCGTGAGAAGTATTGGAAGAAATGGGGACCGTACGTCTCTGAGCGCCAATGGGCCACGGGTGAGAAGCACGTGTCATGCCGCGAGGGACTCCTTGACTAATTGTGCCAGTACGCGAGGATTACAGTCCGGATGGCGACGCCTGGAGTCGTGCGTAGAGAGTTATCACCGCTGTGAGGAAGCCGTCTGACCGTTCAATAGATTTCCCGCACGCCCACGCGCGCTCTCGAGCATTCCGATGGGGCGAAGACGGTATTGCTGGTGTCTGCGACACACATGGCTACCAAAACATTGGCTTCACTTTCTGGAACGAGGAAGAGTATGCGGGGTCGATCAAGCTGTTGCCAAGCTGCGACTGACCTATGCTAGTGACTTCCTAAAGGAACGGTTGTTTGGCCTGTCAAATCCTCAGGGAAACCACGGCGAAAGTGTCAAGGAGGCCCATTTCCATGTGGACAATACCCCTGTGAGTACCTCTGACACCTGGGTAGGCTTGATAGTTGAGTCACTAACATGCCATTAGACAGTAAGCAAAGAAATAGAAGAACCGGGCCCGCAGATCACTAATACCGGCTACAGCACTCTTACATGAAACTCCTGTACAAATACCCCCAGAAGAAGTTCCCCTACGAAGACCTGATCGAAGAGAACGGCCGGCGCTCCAGAGAAGAGAAAGAATACCAGATCACAGATACTGGCGTGTTTGACGAAGACCGCTACTGGGATATCTATATCGAGACCGCGAAGGAGACAGACGATGCCGAAGAGCTCCTGTTCCGTGTGACAGCATGGAACAGAGGTCCAGATCCTGCACCGCTCCACATCATCCCTCATGTGTGGTTCCGTAACACCTGGAGTTGGGGTAGAGAGCCCGAGGATATGAAGCCTTCGATCGAAATCAACGAAGAGGCTGGCGCAAAATCACAGCATCACTATCTGGGTAACAGGTACTTTAACTGCTCCCCTTCGCCTGGTGTAGGATCCAGTGGCGATGATGTTCTTCCAAAGATGATGTTCACCGAGAACGACACCAACTTTGACAGTCTTTACGGCCAGAAGAATGCTCAACCATATGTGAAGGATGCGTTTCACCGGTACATCGTGGACGGAGAGAAGGACGCTATCAACCCGGCCCAGAAGGGTACCAAATGTGCTGCTTGGTTCAACTTCAACGAGGACGGCGGTGTCAATCCTGGCGAATGTGCGGTTGTTCGCTTCCGGTTTTCGCAGAAAGACCAGACTTACGTCGACGAGGAGCTTTTTGACGAGATCATAGAACGCCGGAGAGAAGAGGCCGATGACTTCTACTACAGGCTCAGCCCGCTGCCCATCTCCGATGACATGCGAAACATCCAAAGGCAGGCTTTCTCTGGAATGATGTGGACGAAACAGCATTATTTGTTCATCTGGGACCAATGGGCGAACGGCGACCCTGCAATGCCCCCGCCCCCTGACAGTCGAAAGAACGTTCGCAACTCGCAGTGGAAGCACATGCATTGTGACGATATTCTATCGATGCCAGACTCGTGGGAATACCCCTTCTTTGCTGCCTGGGATAGCGCTTTTCACTGCATTCCTCTTGCGATGATGGACCCAGACTTTGCTAAGAAGCAGCTCGATCTATTCACAAGGGAATGGTACTGCCATCCCAATGGACAGCTGCCAGCGTAAGTCCTGTCGCAACTCCTTATGTGCCAATGCTGATCAAATAAGGTACGAATGGAACTTCGGTGATGTAAACCCGCCCGTCCATGCCTGGGCCACGTTCAGGACATTCAAGATCGAGCGCAAGATGTATGGCCGCCAAGACATAGACTTCTTGGAGCGCGTGTTCCAGAAGCTGCTTCTCAACTTCACCTGGTGGGTCAACCGTAAGGACGCCGACGGCAAGAATGTCTTTGAGGGTGGTTTCCTCGGTTTGGACAACATCGGCTTGTTCAACCGTTCAGAGCCGTTGCCCACTGGGGGTGTTCTCGAGCAAGCTGACAGCACGGGCTGGATGGCTTTCTACTGTCTCTCCATGCTCAACATTGCTCTCGAGCTGGCCAAGCACCGCCGGACGTACGAGGATATTGCGTCCAAGTTCTTCGAGCACTTCATCTTCATTAGCGATGCCATGACCTTCCGCATGGGCTCCAAGGACGAGCAGTCCTTGTGGAATGAAGATGACGGCTTTTACTATGATGCAATCTCTTGGGGCGGGCCCTGGATGAAGCAACTGCCCGTCCGCTCGCTGGTGGGCCTCATCCCACTGTACGCCACTGCCACTCTCGAGCCGGAGCTTATGAACAAGCTTCCGTCGTTCAAGAAGCGTGTCGAGTGGTTCGTCAAGAACCGCAATGACATGGCTGAGAGGAACATGGCAAGTATCGCCAAGCGTGGCAAGGGTGATCGTATTCTTCTGTCGATTGTGAGCAAGGACCGCCTCGAAAAGATTCTTAAGAGGATGCTTGATGAGGACGAGTTCTTCAGTGAGCACGGCATTCGATCGCTCTCCAAGTACCACAAGGAACACCCTTTCTCCATGGATGTTAATGGCCAAAAGTTCGAAGTCGGGTATGTGCCTGGTGACTCCCTGAGCGGCTTGTTCGGCGGCAACAGCAACTGGAGAGGACCTATCTGGCTCTGTGTCAACTTCCTACTTGTCGAGTCCCTGCAGAGATTTTTCCTCTTCTACGGACACGAGTTCCAGGTCGAATGCCCGACAGGGAGTGGCGACTACATGCACTTAGGCAAGGTTGCTGAGGAGATCCAGCATCGCCTGCAACATTTGTTTGTGAGAAAAGATGACGGACGTCGCAGCATCAATGCCGGTGACGATCGTCTCGACTTTGATGAGCACTGGAAGGATAACCTGTGGTTCCATGAATTCTTTGATGGTGACTCCGGTCGTGGTCTTGGTTCTACTCATCAGTGCGGTTGGACGGGCCTGATCGCGCGTCTGATCCACGATACTGGGTATGCTTGGATTTCATCCTTGATATTGTGTTCTTTACTGACGGGCTCTAGATTCAACTGTCGTCTGCCTCAGACCCCTCGCACCCCCTCTGTTGCGATGTCCCACTACTTCGATGACATTCTCCACCGGAGTCTCAGCAACGGCACGCCTAAGAAGGGCATGCGCCATATCCGTCGGTCGTCGACGGCAAGGTCGATCGGCGCCCGCAGCGACTTTGATGACTCTGTCAACGATGATGAAGACGTCCGCTCCACAACGGCGTCTATCTTCCCCAGTGATGATCCGGAAAGAGTCCGCGAAAAGGAGGAGGCGGACTCGCACATGCACCGCTACGTGTCTGACCAATTGAACCATTACATGGAGCGTGGTAATTCGAAGGGCTACGACTTGACTGGCGATGACCTCGAGACAAAGGCATAATCGTAGTGGAAAGTCGACATGGCAGATGGACTAGCCTCGGAACTTGACCCTATATACTGGCATATCTTGGCGTTAACAATGGAACGAAGTTGGAAAGCACGTGGATAGGGATGATGGCTATTAATTTATCGTCGTATGTAGTGGCCATAGATTTGAGAAAACGAAATTATCGCATGGTCACATGAGCATCTGAGATGTAGCGCAAAGGTTTGAAGCAGAGCATCTATTCCCACAACGACCCTAAGGACAGGCTTTCTACACAAGTGCGCACAGTCTGTGGACTAAGGCGCTTCTTCCTCCCGACCAAAACAAAGGGAAAGGTAAGGCTTTCATATCGTGTGTCCAGCCAAGGACCACGATGGGAGGGTGCGGTGATTATGTGAGTGATCGAGAGGATCTCGATATAATTTACAGGCTGTCGGTGAGGAGCTTGTTCATCTTGGCGATACGCGAGGAGACGGAAAGATCAATGGTGCGGTCGCCAACCTCGACGATGAGTCCACCGACGATATCGGGGTTGACCTGCGCGCGTCAGTATGGGCTTTCTCTTTTCTCTGACTAGACATACCTCGTTGGTGACCTTGAGCTTCTTGCCGGCACCGACGTAAGAAGACTTGGAGACGGCAGCCTCGAGCCTCGAGAGGGTCTTGTTGTCGAGGTTCTATTACGTTTGAATCAGCATCGGTTCGGGGGGTGACCTCTTTCAGGTCGACAGATTCATATCCCAAAACTTAGAAACTCACCTGAGCGCTGGTGACCCTCATCTCGACCTCGCCCCTCGCGGCGGCGACGATGGTGTCGAACTTCTCGCAGACGCCGCCCAGGAGGCCCAGACGGTTGTTCTCGGCGAGGGCGTCGAGGAAGTTCTTGACGGTCTCGTTGGAGCTGGCGCCAGACTGCTTGGCGAGCTCAGCGATGACGGCGGCCTTGTCGTCGTTGCTCAGGGTGGGAGCGCTGAGGATGGCAGTGAGCTTGGTGTCCTTCTGAATGAGGTTGTGCAGGCTGGCGATGGCCTTGGCAGTGGGCTCGAGGCTGGAGGACTTGGCGGCGGCCGTGTACTGCGAATTGACGCATTAGCTACTTGTCTGGCCATTTGGCAATTCCGCGCCTATTTCTCCTCGGCTCTTGCGCAAATCCAAGCAAATCTGTGGGCATCGTACCAGAGCAGAGGCGTAGGTGCCGTCGAGGCCGAACACAGAGATAGGAGGCTTGCCGTCGTTGGCAGCGGCGGCGGCGAAGGACCGGACGGGCGTCGAGCGGACGGCCAGGGCGCGCTGGGGGGCAGCAGCCCGGACGGAGCGAATGGCCTGGCGCGAGAACATGGTCGTCGTGATCGGCGAGAGGCGGTGCTGGAATTGGCCGGAGGTTCGGTCGTTGGGCAAAGGGACGAGAGGTGGGTGATGGTTCGGCGGCTTCAATTGAGGTAGGTGCACGATGAGGTTGTCCGGCAATTTTGGATCTTGTTGCCTGACGGGCGGAGCCGCGATGAGGCATCCACCATGCTTACCTAATGCCGCGTTCCTCATTGTTCCGATGGTGCCGGGAGGGCTCAGGGACATGAATGTTTGGTGTCTCATGAATGAATTACAGAGAAATGAAAGAAACTGCAGCCTGACTCTATTTTAGTCGGTATCTGTTCAGACTTTATTGCTGCCAGTGTAGTTGTACGGTAATCCTTGCGCCTTCGCCTCTATTGCCTCCCGCCAGCCAGCGATGCCACTATTCCCCCTGCTGTCCCAATTCCTGAACGCCAGCGACAAAATCACAGATAAGTCACATCAATGAGCCCAACAACGAGCGAGCGAGCTCAATCGCTCTTGAGCATGCTGTCCACCAAATCACCCAGAGGGCCCCAGTAGTCCCGCCCACTTGCCAGGCTGTGCTCGTCGATGAATAGCACGTACTGCTTGAAGCTCGTGTTCAAATGCGGCTCGAGTCCCAGTTCACGGATGACGGGGTAGTGATGGCAGTAAATGTGCGCATAGATGCGATACATGCGCTTGAAGATCTGACGGACAAGCGTAGGGAACGACTTGGGGAAGGGGACGCCGATCTTGCTGGGAAGGACCTGCTCGTTATCAATGTTGGCCTGCACCCAGCTCATGAGCTGTTCAATGTAGGCTGGCGCAGGCATCTTGGTGGGCCTCTTGTAATCCTGGCTGTCTTGCCACAGATACTCAAACCTAGGACACTGTCAGTGCGTGCCGGACATGTGGTTTCTCCAGGCCGCTTACTCGTCCGTCGCCTTCATCTCTGGGCACGATTGTGGGGAGCAGAACTCTGTAATGGCGCCGTAGAGCAGATTGATCTGGTTGTAGAAGTCGACCACTGCGTGACGAGTCAGTCATCGGCCCAAGTCCAGTCGTGCCCACAGCAGGAACTTACTGTTGACCGCCAGCCACTCGTTCTCGTCCTCGCCCTCGGGAAGCTTGACCACCTTCCTCAAGCTTCCACCGCCCAGCGTGACTTCGGCATACTGTCTGAGCTGATAGCTCGTGGCACCGCCCTTGCCCAGCCTGGGTCGGAACTGGTTCTTTGTGCGCTGGTTGCTGTCGGACACAGACCTCGTGTTAGTAACCATGCCCTTTGGTACGTGGTGAGTTGGCGGAGCGTCTGGAACGGGAGGAAGAGGAGATGGAGGGTCATTGTAGACGGGGATGATGGTATTCTCGATGCTGGCCATCGTCGCAAGCGACTGGGGGCTCAGGTAGCGGAACGCAGACATCATCTTGGGCAGCTTGGACGGGGCGCGAAGAGGGGGAGAAAGACGAACACGGTCGTGAGAAACTGATGTGCCATCTTGGTCTCGGTCGAGGTAATATAGCAACGTCAAAGGTGTTCGAGGTGTCGAGCAGCTGCATTCCAATGGTTAGCGGGGTGATGAGACCAGAATGCTTTGGTTGAAACGGACCTCTCTGGGCTGGGTCAAGCGCGCAGCGTGTGAGACCGTACCAGCGCTTCAAAACGAGAAAACGGCCGAAGAGGACGAAGGGAAGCTGCGCGACAGAAAGGAGCGAAACCGATGATGCAACGAAGATTGTCGATGTAGAATGGAGCTTGGCACAACGTGGCGTCGGTTTGCGATCACTGTTTACTCTATTGCCTAATCGAGCCAGCTAACGTGTACGTCGTACCCCGGTTGCTGGGGGCTCAAGCTAGTGGAACGCATTACCCTACAACAGCATCACTAGACTCGGTGTGCGCACTTCAGGTATCTATCTACCTTAGGAGTGCAATCCGTCAACATTGGCAAATGTTGATGCGATTGCCATTACCTCCGCCCTCGCCCACCTGCCCTGCCTCTCCCACCTCTCCCTCTTCCACCTCTGCCACCGCCGCGACCACCGCCTCGCCCCCCTCTGCCGCCTCTGAACGCTGCCTTCCTTGGGCCTTGGGCCCTCCGTTCGCCCCTCTCCTCCTGGCCCGCATCCCACAGGTTGTCCAAGCCTAACAAACTACAGAATGCGACTGTCTGGGGGTTGGTGTATTCTTCGGGTTGCTCCTGCACGATCTCGGGCTGGCCGTGTTGATGTGGAGGTGCCGTAATCGCAAAGTTCTCTGGGACATCGAGCTTGCCCTGTGCCACAATGTTCTCCTCGACCCATTTGCGTTCTGCTTCGATGAGAGGAAGATAGTACTCCTCGCCTTGGTCTGCTGGTGTTTGTGCTGCTGGATCGCCAATGCGCAGGTCTTTGTGGAAAACACGAGTGATAGCAAGCCACTCGGGGTCGTATTGCAAGCGATATCTGGGCTGCTCGGTGTGAGACTCAACCCTCAGAGAATTGTGCTTATCATGCGGCTCAACGTCACACAGCTGTAGGAAACGTCTCCCCGGAAGACACTTGTCTAGTGCCATGAAGCGAACCTCCTGGTTGGGGATGGTGTCAGGAACAGGCTGTCCAGGCGTTGTTCTTGGCTTTGGCGTCGGTTTTGCGAAAGATGCGGGAAGCTGCGCCCTGAGATCATCCGGAACTTCGCTCTTCTGTGTCTCACTTGATTCTTCGGTCGGTTTCTTCTCATCTTGGGGTTTCCCATCATTCTCAGCGGTTGTCGATTTGACACTGGGCTCATCGCTGCCGTCGTCGTCATCCATGTCAAGGTCAATCTCATCTGGGTTGGCCTCCGCTTCCACTGGTGCCTCCGGGATTTCTTCACTATCTGGCTCAGGCTGTTTGACCTCTCGTTGCAGCTCATTGTTGTATCTCTTGAGCGCCGGGAAGCCAGTGTGCATGTGTGCAGAAAACCAGAACGGCGGCCTCAGCCGATCCATGACATATTTCGCAGCCATGTTCCCCAAAGTGCCGTCGATGGATTCTTGCTTGAAGAAGGGCTTCTTGTTAAACAGCCACCTAGAATCCCCGTGCGACTCAATGGCCCTGGGCCAGTCGTGGCTCAAACCGACATCGACCTGCGTCCGAATCTGCAACAACTTGCGGACGTCAATCTCCCTCACGTGGTAAAATGAGCGGACTTCGTCATCGTTGAACGGCAGTCGCTCAAAGTGAGGTTTCTGGTAGTCGTGACCTTTCCATATCCCAGACATGCCGGCGATGCGGATCGGCCCAAGCCGTAAGACGTTGGCGGCGCCCATGTAGTAAATGTTGGGCGCCACCCAGCCGCCGTAGAATAGCTCCCACAGATGAGCGCTGGCCTCGTGATTACCGCCAATGAATATGGTCAGATACGGAGCACGAGCCTCGCCAGAATAGTACTTTGGGAAGTCGCCCAACTCTCGGTACTTCACCGGACACGCCATGACGGAGAGGTCTGCAGCATTGCGCATGGCCTGATATGCCGTCAGCTTGAGACACGACAGAGCCCGGAAGCGTACGTACCTGAAAGTCGCCACCAATTATGAGGAGGTCGACACCATCCCAGCCTCGCTCCTTGCAGGCGGTATCAATGCTGGCGTAGATGGCATCCAGCGTGCCATGGCCCTACGCCGTGTCAGTAAACCCACGATCAACGAGGAAATGCTGGACTTTGCATACACAGCCCTCCACAGCGACTCTGACGCCCTTTGTCTCTGTAACATGGGCAGCCATTGTCGAAAATGCGTCAGTGGCGGGATAGGTTCAGGTACGGTGTGAGGGATGGGTCGAGGCGTGAGAGTTCATTTGGAAGTTCTTTGACTACTCACTTCTCCAAAGTGCAAGAGAAGTGGCACGCGCGACCGCCCTCGCACTTTGCGTCACATCTTGCGCCGTTGTAAAAGGGGGCCCTCTGATCAGATTGAAATCACCATGAATGCAAGTGCACAGTCAATGATCGTGTTATTTACTTGAATACTGCTAAGCCGCGCCTTTGACTAGTCTCGCTTTTGCGCACTTGTCGCAGTACCTGCGAGTCACACCGAGTACTGCCTTTTACTGGATGCGCCCATACTCCACAAGAGCTTAATAAAACTGACATCACACGCAGTTGACAAGGACTTGAAGGACGTTCGCAGAGTGCATCTTTATTACTCTTATTCCTCATGAGAATCAACTATTCATGTCTTCCAAGTTCGTGCAAGGCTTGCATCGTGTTGGAGGATGTACCCCTGCAAAAAAAGCGAAAACTCAATGCGTCAACTGAGCTACGCAGAGTGAGAGGGTGCCGCACAGAGTGCGTTCATCTTCCATCTCTAATAGGCGTTCAACCCACGGGAGTGTGAGGAGCAGAACGTATATGCTGAAATGGGTGCTCTTGGCTGATATCCGGTGTCACTTAATATGGGGGGCGACTGTGTACAAAACAGTCTTGGAATACCCTCTCTACGAAAAACGAATGAGCAGTACGTGCCTCAAGACCATTGCCTCGTGTTCATGGTGGCTCTGTGAGTTGTCAGCGTCTTGAGCAGAGATGCACGCTGTTCGCGACGCCACTTACTGGTCGAGCCCAAGGTAGTCGGCAGCGGCGAGGAGTTCGAGGCAAATCTCTACGGGAATGTCCATGTCCGGAACATCGTCATTGTCCCGGTATTGGTACCAATAATGGAAGTATTCGACAACTTTGTCAAGCACAGGGGAACTGCGTGAAGGGTCAGCCACGGTTCCTTGAAAATCACCGCCGAGATGGAATGATCAGGGGGGGGTTAAAGGAAGATATCAGTTCAAGTGTAGTGTGTAATCAACCGAAACGCACGGAAAAAGAGAGCCGGGTTTCGTCAGGAAGAACACAGCGAAATTATTGTTCATCATCTGTCTGGGGATCGAGGGACAAGCAGTGTCGGGAAGGGGCTGGCGTGCGCTGGCTGACCTTATCTCTTGGAACACACAGCGGGCATCTCTGGCCTCGGCAAACCCACTGCGTGGATCAATCATGCCGCTGATAATGGGACTGACTTTTGTGGCCTCGCGAAGCACGACAAACTCGAATCCGTCACCAGAGACGAGTGTCACATACTTGCTAGGCTCGCCCGAAGCCATTTTATACTCGGAGTGGTGAGAGATGCTTGGTGATGCGCCAAGAATTGGAGGCTCTGAATCGTCCGTGAGAGGTGCGTTTTGGGCGACAGCGCAGGCTGATGATGCCGGACCACTTGGACTGCTCTGCTGCACACCTGGGTGTACTCAGTCCATCGATGATATCAGAAGGCTACTTGGAGCTTGTGCGCCGGCCCGAAATGAATAGTTGGTGGGCGCCTGGGGAAAAGTTGGTGCAGGTCGATGAGGAGTAGAGCTTCCTTTGCACCAGGAACAAAAATCGAGTTTTGGCGATTGGCAAAGAGTGGAGCCGATAGCGCACGGGCCCTTTCCTTCCTTGCAGCCAGTGGGCTGCCCCCCGGGCGCTTGCGTTTCATCACCATGCCAACCAGGTCCGTGTTTACTTGATTTGGAGCTGCAACCCCACGGCACCACACTTGGCTTTGAAAGGCATCTTCGATCTCGCTCTTGCCCATCTTAAACCCCATCTCCCATCTTTCCTTCCATTCCAACCGCCACGCATTCCATCGCACCATCAACCCGTACGCTACTGGTCTTTTGAGCCCCTTTTCGCTCATCACACATTGATCACTGCATTCACAGCGCGACAGCCTTTTTTTCGCAGCAATACCCTTCCATTGGTCTCTGGCGCATCAACTGCCCTAGCGTTCAACAAGGTGGTGGACAAAGCGCATACACCACATCCAGGACCAGTCACTCCACCAGTCGTTCTCGCGGACGGACCAACATCGCGCAGCCTTTTTGCTCCAGCTCTGCTTCCGAGACATTCATTCGCTAGCATCGATCGCGGGCCCTAGCCTTGCAAGAAAGCCATGTCATCTTATCAGTATCGCAGCTCCCAATACGGGCAGTCGACGGGCAGTCGCGAGCAACCCCGTCGAGACCAGCGCACGCGCGACAGCGAAGGCACCGTCAGCACATCCATCAGCACATCGAGCGGCCGCGAGTCGCAAGCAACGCAAGCCACGGAGCCGCCGACGTTCTCGAAGAAGATTGTTGTCGTTGGTGATGGCGGTTGCGGCAAGACGTGCTTGCTGATTAGCTACAGTCAGGGGTACTTCCCAGAGGTAGGCGCATTCAACCTTGGAGCACGGCATGCGAGCCAATGCTAACGGCAATCCAGAAATACGTGCCGACAGTCTTTGAAAACTACATCACCTACCCAGTGCATCCGCCCACTGGTAAGACAATCGAGCTAGCATTATGGGACACGGCCGGACAAGAAGAGTACGACCGCCTGAGGCCACTCTCCTACCCCGAGACCGATCTTATCTTTGTCTGCTTCGCCATTGACTGCCCAAACTCGCTGGACAACGTACTGGACAAGGTAAGGGAATTGATACATGTTGGCAAGATCCAAGCTGACCCGCGCAGTGGTACCCTGAAGTACTGCATTTCTGCCCGTATACACCCCTCATCCTCGTGGGTCTCAAGTCAGACCTCCGCTACAAGAGGACGTGCATAGACATGCTCAAGACCCAAGGCCTGACGCCCGTCACAACGGAGCAAGGCATGAATGTGGCCCAGAAGATGGACGCCCAATACATGGAATGCAGCAGCAAGGAGATGGTTGGCGTCGACGACATCTTCAGCCGGGCGATCCTCACCGTCGTCGCCAATGACCGCAAGAACCTCGAGTCGTCCGCGGGACCTACTTCCAAGGACGGTAGCAACGGCTCGCGGACGTCGATGCCTGGCGTAGGGATACCTAAGAGGAAGAAGAAGGCAAAGTGCCGCATTCTTTGAGAGGGCCATTTTCGGGCGTCCTGGCTTCGACCAGGAAGATGTGGTGGTGGGCGAGGAACGATACACACTTGTAATGACGAATGCATGATCTTTCTGTGTTTTCTTCTTTGCGCTCAAGCTGGGCTGCTTGGCTCCGTTGCGCCGCACGCGCGGGGCGTCAGCGGCGGTGCATTGCAGGTTGCGGGCGCATCTCAGGGAAATAGGGAGTTGGTATATAAGGGCAATCAATGGTTTGTGAGATGATGGGAGAAACAACAGACACGGCAAGGCAAGGCAAGGCGCGGCGACGAATGTGTATGGAATCAAGCGCCGATGGATACATATGTTTTGCGACATTTCTTTTGTAGCAGCAGCACAATTCTTCCTTGTTCTGGGATAAGGAGGGGCAGGGAACAAATGATATTATTGCGTATTTCACAACTTGTTGCTACTAGCAGTCTCCCTGTGACTTTCGCAGACTTCGTAAGCTTTCGTAAGCTTTCGTAAAGGGTCATGGTACTCAAGAAGATTCATGACTCTGGGTGCTTGTCGTTATTTTCCGTCTATGACATCCTCTTCCGCATGCCCCTCATCCTTGCGCTGCTGCTGCTGCTGCTGGGCATCCCCCTTGTCGTCTTTCGCCATGACATTCTCAAATTGAGACCAAAGAGCCTCGACGGAGGAGAACTCGTTGCCAACAGTGATTACTGACTCGAGAGAGCGATTGAGCCTGTTGATGTTGGCCAGGACATGTTCGAAGCTCTGCGAGTCGGGGGTTAGATGAGTATAGCAGATGGTGGTTGAACGTACGACAGCGATCTCCGAGAGAAGGGCTTCACGCTGAAGCTCAAAGTACGTCTTTTCCCTTGGCTCCATCATCTGCTGGCAGTACAGGTAGTAGTAGGTACTGAGTGTATGAGTGGCACGTGCAAATGAGTGAAAGCCGCGTCTGACTCTGGACGCGTCGAGTGGGTGACTTTGGCAACTGGAAGTAGCCCCACCAATCCGATGGACAGAACCTACGGCCACCCACGGAGTGACTACTAGGTACGATGCGATACTCATTATTTCGTGCTGCAGTACTTTAAAAACCTCATCTCTCATGAATTACAGAGTGCGAATAGGCGACTGGACAGGTCGCCTCGACGCTCGCCTAGTGGAATCCCAATCCGACCGGTCGACCTACCCAGGAGGATACGGAAGAGCAAAACCGCCTTGTGAGCTGCGATGTACGTTGCCATAGATGAAACGGGATCCAGAGTTTACTGACGCACTCTCCAAAGAAAAGTTGCCTCTTCGTCGCCTGACCGGAAGGCTACTGTGTCAAGGACCCAGCCTGCCAGTGCAACAACCAGGAGAAGCGCGAGGCGTACCTCTGCTGCGTGGCCAAGGAATGTGACAACGACTGTTGGAAATGTGAGGTCTTTCTTTTCTGTCCCTTCTCTGTCTGTCTGGGAATTCTCATGCTGGGACGATGTGATGTGTCTTTACTCACAAGATGATGGCCTTCATGCAGATGCTCTAGAGGGGACGTCACACAACTGCGACCTCTTTGGCCTCCCGTTCACCTTTGATCTCGAGGGGGGCCGAGGCGCCCTCGGAGACACCGGGCGCGGCGCCAGCGTTCGGACGGGGCATGGGCCGCGCTGTCGGCGTTGCTGCCCTGTCAGGATGGTTCTTGTTCTAGGCGGCGAGACACTTCCTCAAGTAATGGTTCCACCCTCGCTGGCACACTTTGCCTCTGACCAGGCTGTATTTTATTTTAGAAATAGACGAGTATTCCGCCATTGCCGCGTACATGGAAGAGCATGATGAACTTTCACTTGATTCCCGTTGTAATGCTAACACTGGCCAAGCACTCCTGACGCCGCTCGCACATCTGCACGTACACCTCTAATGGTAGCCTAACATGTTGCCAATGTACAATCGTTCCACACAAACTTGACGGCAATGAGAGCGTATGAGCTCATTGCTTGCCCTCGCATCAAGCCTTAGAACGGCGAACTCGCTTCCTTCCAAAATTCGCCCTGGCATGGGGCACATACAAGGACCATGGTCGACAACTTGTATCGGTTCCCATTCCGCAACTCTCCTCATCTTCTTCCGGAAGGGGTTTCTATCTCCCATAAGTGTCGGGATGCCTATCGTACTCTGAAGGCGGCGGTCGCAGACCCCTGCCCATCATATCCCTAGGATCGCGGGACTGCGGTGGCGGCTGCTCCCTAGGGTCTCGCATTTGCATGTCACCCTGGTAGCCCTGCAGTGGTGGGTGCCCCCGACCGTCGTATGATACTGGCGTGTAGCTTCGTCCAGGCATGTCTCTGGGATCTCGAGGCGGCGGCCCGGGACCGGGCCTAGGTCCTGGTGTCGAAGCGTATCGAGCATATGCTTGAGCGGGGGACGGGACGGGGTCAAGCCCTCTATTGGGAGGTGGGCCATAGCGTCCTTGCATCTGGTGTTGAGAGGGCGGAGCTTGCTGCTGCTGCTGTTGCGAACCATACATAAGTGGTCCCCTTTCGTCACGCATCCCCTGGTGAGCATGCGGCGGCTGCTGCTGCTGCTGCTGCTGCTGTTGTTGTTGTTGTTGTGGCGGCGGTGGAGCAGGCCACATACCTGAAGATGAACTGGCCTTGGGAGTCCCGGGGCCTGGATGGCCTGCCCACGCTTGTGCTTGATGAGGTGGCTGAGAGGATTTGGGTGGCTCTCTCACCCACCCGCCATGCTGAGGAGGTGGTTGACTTCCTTGATGATGCTGCCATTGCTCGCGCCCGCCGTGGCCCATGTCACGGGAGCGTGAAACCGCGTGCATGGGATACTGTGGTGGCGGCGAAGACGCAGTGGGAGTTTGCGAGACACCACCACCACCACCGCCGCCGCCGCCGAACGATGTCGGATAGCCCGGGGGACCTTGTCCTCTCCCTTGAGCGCCATACTGGAGAGGCGTCGCCTGTGGGGACTCGTTGGCGCTGCTTGGGTGGTATCCTTGCTGCTGTCGGAAGTAGTCCCTCTCTGTCTGGGGTGGGTCCACGGACATACTCAAAGCTGATCTGGACGGCTGACTGGGAGGGCCGCTGTACGTTGGCTTCAGGGATGGCATGCCCGGTGCCGAGGTCGAAGGTGGACGACCAAAGGGCGAATACGGGCCAGAGTCGCGACGCAAGTGCTGCGGGGGTTGAGACGCCGCGGGTGAGCGGCCCACACCTTGAGGGGGGGGGGTGGACGATTGCCCAGGGCCGGCAAGATCGCTGACGCGCTTGGACGGGGTCGGTGCATCGTTGTCATCATTGAGAAGGGACATGATAGTCGACTTGCGAGGTTCAGGTGCCCTGGCCGCCGCGGCAGCCGGAACAGGCGTCGAGGCTTGAGGCGGAGGCTGGCCGTAGACATCTGGTGCCGAGCTGGACGAGTGCCGGTGCTGGAGCGCCGACATGGGTCGTGAGGTTGGGGGCCCGTTTGCGTGTCCCATTGGAGGCGGCGATCGTATACTGGACTGATCACCCAGTAAGCCGCGGTGAGGAGGCGGCGCGGAGTGAGTCGCCGAGGAGTATGCTGGAGGCGGCCCGTGACGAGGAGGCTCTTGAGCATGCCTAGACAACGACAAGGGGTCATGTCGAGGCGGCTCGGGCCGATGTTGGTGACCCATCCTGCTATAGGGGTCGAGAGGCGCGTGTTGAGACATGTCAGGCTCGGCCTTGACGGGGACCCCACGTCTGTCTGGTTGCCTCGCCATCATGTCTCGCTGCTCTTCTCTTTCGCGCTCGCGCTCGAGCTCGCGCTCCCTCTCACGCTCCCTTTCTCGGAGCTGCTGTTGGTGATGCAGCATGTCCATCTGCTGCGAGCGTTCTGGCATCACGTCCACTCTGCCCGACTGTAGCGGTTGCCCTGGAAGCCCGCGTCGAGCTGTGTCCATTGGACCGACGGACTTGCCAGGTAGTGGCACACGTTGTTGTGCTCGTTCCATTTCCCGTTCTCTGTGCCGCTCGCGCTCTATCTCACGCTCTATCTCACGCTCTCTCTCTGCAAGGTTGTATTGTGAAGGATCGCGAAGTGGTGGCCCGCTAGTAGGAGACATGGCCTGCGAGACGTTTGGCTGGGGCTGCATGGACATGGATTTTGGCACGCCTGGAGCCAGTGGTTGCGGCTGCTGCGGTTGCTGCTGCTGCTGATGAGAAGCGGGTGCCTGTGCAATGGGAACACTGTACGCGCCAAACTGAGTCCTGACCTGCTGCGGTTGACCGCCATCCAGGGGGTGTCCGACGCCCTCAGGCGCGAGATCCATGCCTCCACCAGGCGCTGCTGCTATCGGACGTGAGTTCCCGTACCCGTCATATCGCCTGCCACGACCGCTTGTCGAAGGTATCGGTGGGTCTGGTCGCTTTTCTCCGCGCATTCGCTGACTGTCAGCCTCGCGAACGAGCTTCTCCCACTCATTCTTGCCACCTTCCTTCTGGCGGACGTAATAGTTTTTAACCTGCAAGATGGTCAACAAAGATAGCCCTATGTCTTGGTCGTGTGTCTGTCAAAACTTACCATGACTGCCGTCTTGGAGCCCATGTGGGCCGCGATGGCTGTCCAGTCTGAGCCAAACGCACGTAGATTGCCCGGGAAATCATTCGACTCTGACACGCTCCAGTAGCTAGATGCTTGCGCCGGGTTCTTGCGGTCAGACTGCGTTAGCACATTGGTGAAGGGCCCAGCTAAGCTCGGCTGCTGCAATGCTGGGGGCTCGGGCCGCAGTGAAGGGGCGGCGATGACTTCTGCCATGGACGAGGTCGTCGGCATAGGTTGCGATCGATCGAGCGTTTGCGTCGGCTGCGGTGGTTGGTGTTGCTGCTGTGCTTGTATCGAGGGCTGACTAATAGAGAATGGTGGTTGCATGCCAATGGGGTGTTGCTGCTCGTAGTGAGCGGGCAAGCGGTGCACCTCTCCTGGTATGCCACCCTGAAATTCGAATGGCTGTTGGGCCTGTGGCGGCTGCCTCTGTTGCTGCAGCTGTGTTTGTTGTTCAGGTTGCTGCGGCTGCGGCTGCCCTTTCACATCAGAGCGCGCGCGCGCGCGCCCTGGTCCAGGAGCCAGAGTTTGTCCCTGACCAGGCGCGGCAGCCAGGGTGGGATTAGGTTTGGCAATCTTTGGTTCCGAAGATTTGGCCGTTTTTCGCCCTCTCTTCCGCCCTTCTGGTTTGTCAAGCTGGTCCGATTTACCTGCGGCCGAAGCTCCTCGTCGGCCACCAGGCGTGGTTACTGGCGTCGCCGACTCAGTATCCAGTAAGATGGCTGGCTGCTCGAAATTCCAAGTCGGCGCGGCCGCGCGGCGTGGACGACGTCGAGTCTCGCCATTCTCTCCAGTCTCAGTGGTATTGTCGTCCGCATCGCCCTCTCCATTGCCAAGCTCGGATACGAGCGCGCTGGACCTCTGCTTCCCTCGTCCCTTCTTGCGCTTCTTGGGCTGGCGCCTCAGCTTCTCCTTGAGGTTGAGGTCCCTCTTCCTAAGATAGTAGTACTGAATGCAAGTACCAAAGTCACGGTTCGGCACAACTTCAGCCACCTTGCCCCATTGCTTAGGCAGCTCAAGGTATCTCTTCTCAAAAAGCTCTGCCTCCTCTGGCGTGAAGTTATTTGTAGGGGGCAGCACTTCCCATGTAGATACAAGGCGGTTAGACGGCACCCAGCCTGAAGTGTCGAAGAATTGCTCCTTCATTTGCTCTTCAGCGCCCCAGTACATGTCTGGAATCTCGGCTTCCTTGTCACCGCGATGCTTCCCGCTTCGCGTCTTCTTTTCTCGTTCTTCGCGTTCAGTCTGCTCCTGCAAAGAAGCCTGCAACGCCAGTTCCAGATCTCTCTCCGATCCGAACCGCCGCGCGCTGCGGCCTTCAGGTTTAGCTGGCTCCGGTGTAGCTGGATTGACGATCTCTATGCTGGGCGCCGCAACAGAAAGCTTGTCACGGACCTTGATGGCAACGGGATCATCAGACAAGGTGAACTTGAGATATGCATGATAGGCCTCCGCGTACTGTGCCCGTGCATGCTCCTGCTCAGCATTCTTGTCGAGGTGAACCTTTTCAAGGTGCTGAAGAATGTAAGCATTCAAGTCGGTGTTGTCGTCCAATGTCATCAGGTCTTCTGGCCCATTGAATGGCTCGACGTCGAAACGAGGCAGATCCTCCAGCGGAGGCGTGAGCATGTGGCCGCGCATGACATCCATGTCCACGTAGCCATCTTCCTCCTCCTCCGTCTCAGTTTCTTCATCGTCGCCGTCGTCATCAACTTGAGACGGCGTGCTGGGCACTTTGGGTGAGTGCTCCTGATTGGGACCAGCCCATGGCTTCTTTTCTGTAGAAAGAGTCTTCTCGGCAGCGATCTTCGTAGACTCGGCCTCGATCACTGCGGCAGCCTGTTCTGGCGTCACCTCCGTGGTCTCGAAGATGACCTCTTGAGCCGACGCCGCTTCCGAATCCGTTTTTTCTGCTGGCTGGTCGCCCAGAGCAGGTGATGTTGGCTTTGCGGGCGTTGACTTGTCGACCTGCATCAGATCAGACTCAACAGGACCGTCGATCGTTGCCTTGGGCTGCACGTCTGTCTCTTGCAGCCTTGCCTGCTGTTCCTCCTCCTCCGGTCTCGCTGGTGGCTCGGTCTGAGCATCCGCCATCAGCACATCAGCCGTTTCCTCCTTGGGAACAACCGATAGTTTGGCGGATTGCGCGATCAACGCCTCCTCGTTATTACTCGGCTTGGGGACCTCTTTGGGCATCTCCCCTAGAACATCCACCAAGCCATGCGGCTCATTCAAAATCTTCACCATGGCACTGTGAGACGTTGATGCAAAACGAGCCACCACCTCCAATGGAAGCTCTGGTTTCTTCAGCTTGCCAAGTTCCGCCTCCGTCTGCTCAATTTGAAGGTTGAAAAAGTCGCCCAAGTCCTCCTCATCAGAATCCGTGTCCGGATCAGGCATGGCCTTGGGTTGTATTACTTCTCGTCGCCTGGCGAATCGAACAGATTTCAAGCCGACTCGACCCTGCTTCCGGGGCTTGGGAGGCTCGATAGTTTCTTTGGGCGGCTCAGGTTTGCGGTCCGACGTGCTCGGTAGGTATCTCGAAGGCGGCTCATGCATGCTGCGCCTGCGGTGCGCCTCTGGCTTCTCAAGGTTATCGTCATCAGAACGGTTCATGATTTCGCCAGACTCGACACTGTTGTGACTCCGCCTGCGACTCTCCCAATCAAACGAGTCCATGGCACCCCTTGAATCGCTACTCCGCGGTCGCCTGTCGTCATAGTAAGGATAATCATACTGCGAGCTTTCCGGTCGAGAATGCGCTGGACGCGGCTGCGCAAAGCTTGGCGCTCTGGCCATTTGGGGTGATTTCCTATAATTCGGGTTGATCCATTGGTGGCTCGTAGATCGCTGCGGCTTGGGTGTTTGGTGACGTGGTCCCGAAGGGGGAACAGCCTGGTTATCTGTCATCCTAGAGGGCCCGCTCGGAGGCTCCTGACCTTGCCGGTCACTCAAAGCCCTTGGACCAGTCGGAGGGAGTCTACTCATGCTGCCAGGTCCGCCTTGTCCATCCGATCGATTGGGCACCGAGCCGAAAGCTGGGGCGGACGGCGCAACCGGGGGAGGCGACACGTCCCTAGACTGCGGTAGGCCCTCCGGAGCTGGTGCGGCGCGAGCTTCCATTTTGGCGCGAAACAACTCACGCTCAGGCGCAGGAGCAGGGCCAGGACCTCGATCGCGATCATCTCGGGGGTCGCGCCTCGGTTCAGGGTCGGCAAACCTGTCCATGCGCTCTCTCTCCTCACGGTCTCGGTTCCATTGCCGGCCTTCTTGTGAACGGCTCCGTATATATCGATCTCCTCGGTCGTCGAAAGGCGCTCGGCCACGGCCACGGTCGGCGCCCCAGTCGCCTCGCCCGCGACCTCTGCCTCGGAACCCGCCGCGGCCTCTAGGCATGTCGAAGTGTGGTTTGTCCGAAGGAGGTGACGCGCCCACAAAGGGCGGCCCGTCTCGCGAGTTGCGTCGGGGCCTATCCGCATCGGGCCCAGGGGGGCCATCTCTATCTCTGTCGCGGAAGTCTGGTGGTGAGCGAGGTCTCCCAAGTGGCGATCGCGCACGTGGAGGATACGGCGGCCGATGGTCGCGGTCTCGTGGCGGCCAGGGGCGCCCGTCACGATCCCTGTTCCGATCATCGCGATATCGATCCCGGAAATCTAGATCTCTGTCCCTGCCACGATCTCTGCTGTCGTCACGTGGTGCCCATCCCCTACCACGGCCACGGCCGCCTCTGAAATCGCCGCCAAATCCACCGCGCGGTCCACTAGGGGGATCGACAAGAGCTCGAGGCCCTCTAGGTGGCTCTCTTCGTGGCGGGTCGCCAAAATCGTCGCGCACGGACTGGAAGCCCGGCGCCATAGATCTTACATCGGCGGGTGGGCGGCGCCTGTCTGGGTCAAAGCGACCCGGCGAACGATCTCTGGGCGATCTGGAGCGCCTGTCGGGATCGTATCGCGAGTATCTCGAGGCCCTGCGCATATAGTGTCAATGGGATAGAATCTTTTGAGAGCGTCACTGTACCACCTGCTGCACGAGAATCGGTCTCCGATTCCCGCTGCCTTTGCGTAGTGGTAGTCCATGGCGTGAAGAACACGTACATGATAAGATGTGGCCCGAGGTCGCGAAGGAACTAACGCGAATGGTGTCGATTTCATCTAATGATTCTGATCCCTAATAATGTCGCTCAAGAGACGATATCGTTTTTTGCGCGTATTCCGCGAATCGTCGCCGCGTTCTGGAGGTTCGTGCAGCTGTCGATATCCCGGCAATGTGTCTGTGCGTCGCGATTTTGCGAGCAAATATGGGATACGGAAAGGAACAGGGCGTTAAGTTGAGCAAATAGCCTGCTTCAATATCCGCGGCTTTCGTCGCCTGGACGTGGAAGAATGAGTGCACGGCGTTTCGCATGCGTTGAAGGGGAGGGTTGGAGGTTTGAATTCAAGATCGAGGCAGGCGTCCAGACTCCAATGCACCTGCTGCAGGCTTCATTCAGCCCAATCTTGAAAGACCAATCCAATCGATTGGACGGCCCCGTTCACGGTAGACAGGACATGGGGTACTGTGCGCCAATCAGCGTCTCCTATGGCGCAGCGTTTCAAGGTGTGGCTTGTGGAGGGGAAAGAGCCACTGCAAGCTGCGCAGGGATGTGGAAGGTCCTAGGCTAGTCCGAATGTGGTTGAAGATTTGGAGACCCTCAAAATCTCCACAACAACCTCAATTGAAACTGGATGTGAGTCGAGGGGAAAACTCGACTTACATGAGGCTGTGGCACCACCTTCATGTTTCCTGCAGAACTGTCGACAAACTCTTGACTGACGCACTCGCCACCACGCCATAAACAACCTCGCCCTCTCTGGTGTTGCTCATCGTGGTTGCTGGAATCTAACATTGCGTGGTCGCCATTGACGATTTCTCACTCACTCTTACTACAGTAGCACAGACTCGCGCATCAGCCAAACATGAGTGATTCGCTTGGCAGCGCAGCGCCATCCGGCGCCAAAGATGCCGTGCTAGTCCAGTCGGAAGCGATGCCCGAGGGCACGCAGCAGGTCGAGGACTTTGACTTCAACAAGTTCACTGGGCCAGTCACAGCCGAGGACCTACTCAAAGGCATGTCACACATGGGATTCCAGGCCTCTTCGATAGGAGAAGCAGTGAGGATCATCAACGGAATGGTAGTGAATCTCGATCGGATGTCAAGTGTTGCCTCAGCGCTGACATGTCGCAGCGGGAGTGGAAAGACCCAGAGACGGGCGATGGGACAACCATTTTTCTCGGGTACACATCCAACATGATCTCCTCCGGCCTTCGAGGTATCTTCCGGTGGCTTGTCGAGCACGAGCACGTCTCCGCCATTGTGACGACGGCGGGCGGCATTGAGGAGGACTTCATCAAGTGTTTGGGCGATACATACCTCGCGTCCTTCAGCGCTGTGGGCTCCGAACTCCGCAAGAAGGGGCTGAACCGGATAGGCAACCTCGTGGTGCCCAACGCAAACTACTGCGCGTTTGAGGACTGGGTGGTGCCGATCCTGGACAAGATGCTCGAGGAGCAAGAGGCCAGCAAGGGAATGGACGACGAGATCAACTGGACCCCATCTAAGGTGATCCACAGACTCGGTAAGGAGATCAACGACGAGCGATCGGTGTACTACTGGGCGTACAAGAACGACATCCCCGTCTTCTGTCCCGCCCTGACGGACGGCAGTCTAGGCGACATGCTATATTTCCACACGTTCAAGTCCTCGCCCCAGCAGCTCAAGATCGACATCGTGGAGGACATTCGCAAGATCAACACCATCTCTGTGCGTGCCAAGCGGGCGGGCATGATTATCCTGGGCGGCGGCGTGGTGAAGCACCACATTGCCAATGCGTGTCTCATGCGCAATGGAGCCGAGTCGGCCGTGTACATCAACACGGGTCAGGAGTTTGATGGAAGTGATGCGGGGGCGAGACCCGATGAGGCCGTCTCGTGGGGCAAGATCAAAATCGGTGCGGACAATGTCAAGGTGAGCTAGACGCTACGATTCACGAATTCACGCGGGGGCACTGCTAACTCATGTTGTGTAGGTTCATGTTGAGGCTACAACTTGCTTCCCACTGATTGTTGCGAATACCTTTGCCAAGGGTAGTAGAATGCAGTCAGACGGCAGTTAATCAAGACCCCAACCATATCCAAAATCAGTAATACGCTGAGACATGAGCAGTTGCCCATGTGAGCTGCTGTATAATATCAGACGTGAAAATGTTTCTTTGTTTTCTTTGTTTTTGCATGTGTTTTTGTACCTTTTCTCCTTTTCTTGCATTGTCGTCCGTCTGTGCGTTGCGGGAGTGACAAGCTGCTGTCTGTCGAGTCCAGATTGCTCCCAGGGTATCAAAATGTGTGAACTCAAAAACGCTCCGCCGACTTTCAAGCCGGATGATGGAATCCAGAGCGCTTAGTTCGCCTTGGCCGTCTTTCGGGTCAACTTCAGCCTGATCTTGGACGGGGCAGCGGTTGCGACGGCTGCTTCGTGTGGCTTGCGGACACCCCCGTAACGCTTGGAGATGAGCTTCGCACGACGTCCATCGGCCAAAAATGCCATGATACAGCCTCGGCCATCCTTATGATTGGGCCACTTGACAGTGTAGGAGAGAATGGTCTTGCAGATGGGAAGATCGGTAGCAGGGACGCGGATAGCTGGCGTAGTGGCGGAACGAAGAGTCGAGACGCTGGCCATGGTGATGATGCTTGATACGTGAGCCGAATACATAAAAATGAAGGAATTCGGTTGGAGTTGTATCGGTACAGGCTGATCTGATGGTTGATACAGCCGATACCGGTGTAGGTGATTGTGTGTATATGTGTGGAGGGAACAAAGGCGTCCTCTAGACAATGCTACGTGACAAAAGCTCTTATAGCGAACGGCGAATAGGCTGCGTCTTTTTCTTTATTCTGTTCATTGAATTCTGGGAAAGGATAAAGAGTTCTTTGTATGAATTTTGCCTTGTGCTGGCGGAGGGTTCACTCCAGTGGCCTCGTAGCGGCAAGGCTAAGACAGAAAACCAAGTCTCGATGATGGTGACTCGACAGACAGCGTAAAGGTAAACCCAAAGTGTAAAGGTATTTGAAAGATACATTACCCTCATCACGGGTCTCTCCGTTTCAAAGGGTCCATGTTCAGCGATTGGTCGCTTGTGCACTTGGACGGGCGAGGTATCCCGCATCTTGATATCGTAGAGAAACGGGAGATGATTACCACACTAAGCGCCACAGGCATCATTGAGAAATCCCCGTTCAATCCGCCTGCCCAATCATGCTCTTGAAAGTCGTCAAGCTTCGCTCCCAGGCAGCCTTGCCTTCTCCGTCAGCCCATTTGCTCACCTGTTCCCAGCCTTCCAAGTCTTCGCGCATGTGGCGCTCACGGGTCGTCCCGTTGAGAACGCATACCTTCCCTAGTCCTATCACTAGGCAGTACAAAGCTGCCGTTTTGGTCACTTGAGCCTCCTGGGCCACTTCCTCAACGGCTGTGCTCGCCAGCATGTCTTGGTTGGCACTCAGGGTCCAAAAGCTCTGAAAGATGATGGCACCTTGAGCATCGGTGCACCATCGCTCTCTGAGCTCTACTTCGTACTTGGTGGGGGCATGAAACCTATTCTGGATGACGGCTGGCTTCACACGTGACTGCTGCAACAGAGCCTCCAGAACCCCTGAATCACTGAGGAGGTTGGAAATGCCGAGGTAACGGATTCTGTTGGGGACGAATTCCTCAAAGCACGACCAGACTTGTGCGTTGGAGGCGTCATCCTTGTATGGCGCGTGAAGAACAAGGCTATCGAGATAGGGTCCTTGGTCCTCGTCCACACGAAAGCACTCCAGTGAACTGAGTATGGACGTTTCCACTTGCGTCTTAAGGGGTGAGGTCGGGTCGTATGGCGCTTGGCCGCGTTGGCCGGACGCAGACGTGAACTTGGATTGAATCTAGGAAGTAATTAGGCCATTCACGTTGATCGCGGCGCATGGTGACACACCCACAGATCCTGGCGCCTGACGATGCCCTCGCGAATGGCCCTCCGGACGCCTTCCCCAACGCCTGCCTCGTTGTAGTGTTTTGGCTGGGCAGCGGTGTCGAGAGCTCGAAAGCCGGCCTTGATGGCCTTGTACACCAGATCGGCTGTCTGTTCCTTTTTCCATGCTGTCCCGTACATCATGCGGGGCATGCCAGACCTTCTGCCGGTCGTTGCATCCCATGAGCTGCTTTCTTCGTCGCTGGCTTCGTCTTCCCTCAGGACAAAATCTCTGTAGAGCAACGGGACCTGTGCTGGGGCCTGCATGTTCGTCATTGCTGATATGGATCCATTCAGGAATCGAGACAGTACACCGCTACGCGTTCCAGCAGTTAATCACGAACAGAGCTTTCATGAGTTACTCAGGTCAGAAGACTCCATCTTCAGGCTCGAACCACATGCTGATGTGGATGGAGGGGCAGCATGACGTAATGGCATCTCCAACCCAGGGACTCTATCCCGGGGACCAGGTTACCTGGGGGCCTCATGGACAAGTACGATATAATAGAATCGTGCCAGAGGTGCTGCTCCAGCCTCTTGAACAAGGTGCAAATCGACGGCGCATCGACGCGAGAGATGTGCCGATACACGCGCGTAATCCGCGCGCTCTAGTTGCAAAGTCTGAAGGGTGTCCCCCACTTGCTCTCCGCCATGACCGTCAATGAATTGACCTTGACGCGGGGAAGCACCGCCGCGTGGAGGCAGCTGGAGCTTTGGAGGTGAAGGGTTCACGATTTCGGAGCTAATTGACGGCGAAGAAACAATAATGTTTAGAACTGGGGAGGAGTAGTGATTGGTCTCGGAGGGACGTTTCCAGAGGGACACTTTCGACTGGACGATGTCAAGTCCGCGTCAAGGTCTCGACGACCCGGGTGGTGCAACTAGCGGCCCAGATCATGGATGGTCCGCCGGCAAAATCGCTACCGAATAGCCTCAAAGACGATGGGGTAAATCAATTGCTAAGTGTCTGGCGGAAGCAAATACGTAGTAAGGTAGTTAAGGAGGTAACGTTAGATCTGCTGGAACTGCCCCTCATCATACCTTCCCTGGTATTTAGAGCCTCCGTTCACTCTCCCATTTTACCCCTCAAGCCAGCATCGCTCTCCGTCAACTCTCACTTCACCTCACAACGCCCATATAACAGCTGCAATCATGGCTGGCGATTCTCCTTACACCGTGAAATGGGGCATCCTTGCCACCGGTGGCATCGCCGAGACTTTTACCAAGGATCTCCTCACCAACCCAGCCATCCGTGACGTCTCCGATGTGAAGCACGAGCTCGTCGCCGTAGCCTCCAGCAGCTCCGCCGACCGTGCTGCCGACTTCATCAAGCGTGTTGACGGCCCCAGCTCGGCCGAGGCCTACGGCTCGTACGCCGAGCTGGTCGCGGACCCCGACGTGGACATTGTCTACGTCGCCACGCCGCACAGCCACCACTTCCAGAACACCATGCTGTGCTTGGAAGCCGGCAAGAACGTGCTCTGCGAGAAGGCCTTCACCGTGACGGTCGCCCAGGCCAAGAAGCTGGTGGACAAGGCCAAGGAGAAGAACTTGTTCCTCATGGAAGCTGTCTGGACGAGGTGTTTCCCGTTGAGCATCAAGGTGCGGGAGCTCATCAGCTCTGGTGCCATTGGTACCGTCTACCGCACATTTGGTAAGCCTTTCTTCTCTCCTCTTTCCCAGGACGCAACGACACAGCATCACTGACACTCTTGCGCGCCCCGCAGCCGATCTCAGCTTTGGCAAGGCGAACCCCGACGGCTCCCTCGATTTCCCCGACACCAACCGCATGGTCTCCCTCGACCTGGCCGGCGGCGCCCTCCTCGATCTCGGCATCTACGCCCTCACCTGGGTCTTCCAGTCCCTCTACCACGTCCAGCCCGAGGCGTCCAAGGAGGCGCCCGACGTCGTCTCTGCCATCAACAAGTACAAGACCGGGGCCGACGAGCAGACGAGCATCATCTGCCAGTTTCACCAGCACGCATCCATGGGCATCGCCACGACCGGCTTGCGCGTGGCCACGGACCCCGATGGCCAGAAGACAGCCGGTGCGGCCATCCGCATCCAGGGCTCCGAGGGCGAGATCCAGGTCCTGCACCCGGCCTACCGTCCGACAGCCTACCGCGTGATCAAGAACGACAGCGACGGCAAGGTTGAGGTCGTGGACTGCCCCATTCCCACGGATCCCCAGCGCAGCAACTGGGGCCACGGCATGTTCTGGGAGGCCGACGAGTGCGCGCGCTGCCTCCGGGACGGCAAGAAGCAGAGCGCGTTCATGCCCTGGGAGGAGAGTATTGTCATCATGGACGTGATGGACCAGGTCCTCAAGCAGGGCAGCGTGACGTACCCGGATCTCATCACGACCGACGTGTACGACGCCAAGAGCCCTCTCAACACCGGAAACCAATAGATCCTCTAGATGTACAATCATAATTATTAGATCATAGCGTGGGCAGATTATGCGCAATCTCCGGCATAACACCTGTTATTCATGACTCGCATGCCAGCGAGCTTCAACCCAAAAACGAACCGGTTCGCGTAAAGGCGCATGAACACGTCCAAGTGTTCTTCCCGCGATGCGTAGTAGCGTCAAATGAAGAGCGCGGACTTGTCCTCGCCATGGTAGACGCCGGCTGCGCCGATAAGCTTTGTCAAAGTGAGGGT
The DNA here is from genome assembly GCF_022114955.1 of Emericellopsis cladophorae. Classification (NCBI taxonomy): domain Eukaryota; kingdom Fungi; phylum Ascomycota; class Sordariomycetes; order Hypocreales; family Bionectriaceae; genus Emericellopsis; species Emericellopsis cladophorae. The sequence continues at coordinate 24,989 of NW_026250984.1, read as the reverse complement.
TCATGACTCGAATCATCGACGGAACCGGACCCCCCTTCCGAGCAAGAATGAAGCTAGGCGTGAGCAACATTGCACAGACGACATAGCCGAGTCATGACTGATCGTGGGGTCCCGGGGTCCCGCTCCTTGTGTTCCGAATGTCACCGTTTCATCATGTGAGCGTACAGGCTTTCAAAGTAGGGAAGTAGTTCGTTGAGGCAAAGTAGAATCTGGTTTCAAGGATTGCGGGCTTGTTTCGTGCATGTTGTGACTGGTGAAGCAGAAGCTGGCTCCTCCAAGGATCCTATAGGTGCACTTCTCTCGCAGCAAAGCCTGCAATCGCGACAAGTAAATATGGAAAAGTCAGGGGGATTGACGTGCTAATGAATAACGAGTCATGGAGTCAATTGACTAAATTATTCTTCCGAGGGGTTCCACTTATGTTGACGTGAACGGTGAACGAACCCATGGAGCAGCGCCAAAGCATGAACCACCACCAAACACGGATAGCGCTCTTCAACAAGTCCGACAACTGCTATCCCCAGCGAGCAAGCGTCGACTCACGTTGGCGCCGACACAGACGTCACTTGGGCATTCCCAAGGTTTTGCAGACAAGAACACCAAACTTGGCGTCCGCGGACACGCTCTGTTGTCTACGCACACGCCCTCCCGGCCACAGCATGTCATCCTCATTCGAACCTCATCAGCGGCCGTCACTGCCACCACCACCAGCGCAAACTGGGCAGCAGCAGCCTAACACGGGCCCTGGCCATGACGAGGATGCCACCGCCGCCGCGTCGTACGAGGCCACACACGTCCACAGCGTCTACAACGCCATTGCGCCACACTTCTCCGCCACGCGCCACAAGCCCTGGCCCTTTATCGCCTCGTTCCTCAAGTCGCTGCCCACCGGCGCCGTCGGCCTAGACGTCGGCTGCGGCAATGGCAAGTATCTCGACGTCAACCCGGGTCTGTTCCTCTTCGGCTCCGACCGGAGCGACGCCCTCGTCCGGCTGGCCCAGACGGAGCGCAAAGCAGATGTCGTCGTGGCCGACGGCCTCGCGCTGCCCTACCGCCCGGGCAAGGCCGACTTTGCCATCTGCATCGCCGTCATACACCACCTCTCCACCAGGGCGCGGCGCCAGGAGGCCATTGCCAAGCTCCTCGCGTGCGTGCGTCCCCGCGGCGGCATGGTCCTCATCTACGTCTGGGCCCTCGAGCAGTCGTCCAGCCGCCGGGGCTGGAACGAGGACAGTGCGCAGGATACGCTCGTGCCCTGGGTCATGCGCGCCAAAAAGGGATCCGACGACGCCGACAGGACCTTTCAGCGCTACTATCACCTCTACCGCGAGGGGGAGCTCGAGGAGGATGTGCGGGCTGCGGGTGGCTTCGTCAAGGAGGCGGGCTACGAGCGGGACAACTGGTACGTCATTTGTAAGAGAACAGACAATGCAAAGCCAAGTTCAAGATGAAACTTTTGCGCTGGTGGGTGCCCAATGTTCCATCGTTCCTCTGTTGCGTGTGACCTTGCTATGGCTGGTAGAAGCCCTCGTGTACCCTCCGATCAGGCAATGAGCCTTTGAACACTGGATCACCGCCATCGGCAGGGATAATGCGTGAGTCACAACAGAAAACGAGGTCACGTCGGTTCTCGGAATGTGCCGCTCGAGTCCTCACACAACTCACGCAAACACGCCCGAGTACGCCCTGACAAACACCTCGTCCAAGGCCCACTGGAGCATGTGCACTGTCGCTGCTTAGGGATTCACCTATCCATTAATTGTCGAGTGTTCGCTATCTATGCTTCGAAGATGCTGTCTATCTCGTTGTTGTTGGGTTTTTTTTTTTTTTCAAAGCTTCCTTGTAAACGATGCTTGCTGTCCCAATCCTAAATTGCCTGTCGTTCCCTTGCAAGTGTCGTACTCCTTTCTAAATGCCCTTGTCGTTCCCTTTGCCAGTGTAAAATATTCCCTCGTACAGTAAGATGCCACTCCTTCGTGTCATGTCGCTCAAAACAATCTCGCTCGCTTGCCATGGAAGATATCAAAACCAGAAATGCAACAGCTGGTCACACGAAATCCGGGTCCCAGGTCTGCATACTCAAACACTCCTCTGCCATCTGTCTGGCCTGTTGCGCCATTTACCAGGATTTCTAGTTTGACACTTGCTCTATTTTTATTCGACGGCGTTGGTTCGTGTCATGGTAACTGTTCTCGGGGCTCGCCGGTCGTTTGACACCTTGACGCTCCACACAATAGCGCGTGTCTGGCCCCGTTGGCATGTGAGGGTGGTATGGCCCCGGAGTCATGGCCATGCCCTGCGCGGTTGTGTTGTCATGTGCACCGCGATAAGGCGCAACACCGGTTGTCATCTCCGCAATGCTAGGTAGGAAGGTACCGCTGGCGTTCTGGGGCGTCTGGCGAAGCTGTACAGGTGCCAGTGCTGGTAGTGGAGGTGCAAAGGAGCCTTCGACTTGCTCCGTTCTGGCGGAGCGCGGAGGCGGGGGCATCGCTTCACGCCGTGTGTCGATCGCTTGGGGTCTGCCAGCGGCGGCCTGTGACCCATAGTCGTACGCCGTTGCAATCTCGAGGGGGACTGTGTCGTGTCGGTATGGGCTGTAGTCCGTGCGTGAGGGAGACCTGCGACGCCTCGCGTCGGCATTCACGGCCGCCATGGAGAAAGGGGTCGTCCCGGCCCTCGCGGCCATGTCAACTTCGCCCATGGACCAGTGCATGGCCTCAGCTGCCCTCCAGGGTACTGCCAGCTCTTCCGCCACTTTGGACCACATTTCAGCCTTGAATCTGTCAAGTGTCAGTTTTACGGGTCAGGTATATTCTTCGAATAAGGGCTGCCAACCTTTCATAGAGCTGTGCGAGCTTATCCTTGCGCTCTTCCGTCCAGTCGGGTCGTCTCTCTAGGTAATTCTGGTAGTGTAGTCGACAGCTGATGGCACTTCGGCCGGGGATCTGTTTTGAAATGTCTTCCCACTTCATGCCACTCCCTCGAAGCTCGATGATGGTGGCGTTCTCTTGCGCAGACCACTTGCTCTGCCTCTTGGCTGGTTGCTCTGATCCCTCTGGCGTCGGCATCCTGCGTCGGCCGCTGGACCTAGTGGCAGGTACGTTCTTTCGCCGAACAACCTGGGATGCCGTGGTGCGTTGCTGTGCACGCGCCAGCGACGGATCAGATGACGGTGGTGATACCGACGTGATTGTCGCTGTTGCCATCTGGCTGTGTGCTGGCGAGGGCTGCGGTTGCTGCTCAAAGCGTGTAGAGGCTTGGACGCTGAGCCTGCTCGCATTGCGCCCATCTAGAAGAGTCTGGAGATCCACGTTGACAGGAGGGTTGCTCAAGCTACCGGAGGAGGCTTGGGCGGCGTGAGGTCGATGGTTGCGATATCGGTCACAGCGTGCCTGCGCAAAACCAGTGGCTGAAAGAGGCCCTGCCTGTAGGAGGCAGACCGGAACTTGGCTCTGTAGTTGAGCCAGAATCGCAACTGGCTTTCCACGCCGTTTGTCGTGGATACTCGCGTGTCTGCTGGTGCTCGGACTGTATTGTGTGCCCCAACAGAGGCTGGGTGGTCTCGAGGAAATGTCTCGACTCCAGAAAGCACAGAGCAGGATGAAGTAGGGGGTTGTGCTAGAAGAGAGGCCAGAATAGCTTCGCCCTACGGGGAAGGCGTATATCGTCGAATTATGGGAAGCTTACAACCTTGCAGGCGGGTGCTGATTGGTGATGCGCCAGCCAATAGGGCAATTGAAGGGGACGAGTCGAGTCTGCGATTAGGACGGCGCCAACGACTTTGAACGAGATCTTATGCTTGGGATTTGGCGCAGGAGCTCAAGTGGCCGTATTTGAGACGGAATAAATAAGGCTCAGGTTGGCGCATGAAGTATGTATCTGGCTGGGATACGTCGGTAGGGGCAAGGCGCGTGTAAGTGGTGATCCACGACCAGGGACAAGGCGCCGATTCAAGTCGGCCAAGGTAGTGTGTTTGACGAGAGTGCAGGATGAACGTCAGGGAACACAGAGAACGGTGATTGACGAAGAACGAACTGGGCCCCGGGTCTTGGTTTGCGTATTCCCAGACGTATGTAGATTTGAAGAAGGTTGATGTAGGAGGAGGGGGTGGTGGTCGTCTTTGGTGTCTGTTTAGCATTGACAACGTCAAAGGCTGTGCGTGACAGCGCTCCGGATAGATAAGTACCTACTAGTCAGGCAGCGATCCCGTAGCCAGCCAGACCAGCTAGACATGACCTCTCCATCAGGCGGTATAGAGATGTACGTACACGGACGCTTGTTGCCAACCTAGAATAACGGTCAACGACAGAGGAGGGCTCAGGGGGTGTCGCTCTAGCGCAAGGTGGCGTGTCCGCCAGAAAACCATCATTCAGGGCCAGGACATCATTGGCCTTGGCTTAACCTTGACTTTCAGCGATGCATCGCGTGGGGTCTCCTATTACCGCTGCACTCCTCTTCGGAACTCGATGGGTATCTGCACAGATATTATCAAACGGATCTAGAAATTGCTAGGAGCATTGCCCAGGGCCCGATCCCCGTTCCAAGTAGCAACAAGGCTGTGGGTGAGGACTGTCAAGCCCATGCTAGGTAATAACGTCGTCGGATTGGACGCAGCGCCATGGCAGGGGCCAAAGGGGATCTCCGTGACCCCAGCAATGATCTCAATGACCCACGGCTGGGCTGCTAGGGGCGCCGAACCACTTGCTGGTGGACAGTGGACTAAGTTAGGTATCACTGGCTCCCAGGATCTGGACATCTTCGTCGTTGAGGATTGTCTAGTGCGCAGCCATCCAGTCTCCAGATAAACGGAGATCACAATGCGCTGGAGACAAACAACAAGGCCCAGGCGCAGGCAGCGCGGTCTTGCGCGCCGCAGGGATGCGCTCCCAACGGGAAGCAGCCGTGATGGGGACTGGCGGCCTGGCCAACGCATCCGTGCATAAGCATGAAGCCATAGCAGCCATACCTAACCTTGCCAGGCGGTGCGTCTCCAGAGACTGGACCCTCGTTTTATTCGCCTCGCGCCGCCTTGCTTCGCTTGCCTAGCCAGGCTTTGCTCTGGTCTATTTTCTTCGCTCCTCGCCTCGAGATAGTTTGGCTGGCAAAGAAGAACGGGAGTGGGGGTTAACCCGCTTGCGATCCGATATGCCCGGCAAGTTGGGGTCAGCCACAGCCGGCGCGCGCGGTTGATCCAGCTCGCGACATGAACAGGGACTGGAGACGTCGTGGCTTACAAGGCGTCGATGGCCGCGACTTCGAGTTGGGCGGAAAGGCTGGGGTGTTTGCGCTGAAAGTTTGCTCCTGGCTTGTCGTTCGCGGGGGTAATTAGAGGCGCAATTGTGCATGATGATGATAATAATAGTTCTTCCAAGTTAGCTGCCCGAGCAGTGGGCATGAAACTGAGCCGACAGGGGCAACGCGGCGCATTCGCGTGCACTGTGGCGACAGGGCGAGAAGACGCCAGGTCAAAGATACCATACCTGGTCAGGTATAGCACGTTCGGTGCCTGATCTTCTGGGCCGGCCGGACCTGTTGTCGTTACGAACTCACAAAGATGTTCGTCCAATGCCTGACAGCTGAATACCCGGGGAAAAGCAAAGTACTTTTTTACGTAGAAGGAATACAAGACCGAGGCCAAGGAACTCGGTCCCTGGAGTCCAGTCCCTGCGCACCTTTCCTCCCCCCCCCCACCGCATCTATCATGATCACTACGTGTAATAATACCAGCACAAGCCCGAAAATGGAAGCAACGATGCCGGAATCAGCGATAGGAAACCCCAACAGGTGCCTAATTCGGGTCAAGAAGCGAGAATAGTACTGGGAGCAAGGAAAACAAGAATGGGGCTGGGCACCTTGCCTCTGTTTTGGTAAGGTAGGTAGGTGCCTTTACCTTACGCTGTACGTACTGCTGCTGAGACTCCCGTCGATAGAAAAAGTTTTGCCCTCCTACAATCCGCCCGCGCTTCTCATCTCTCGAACAACGCTGAACCCTGCTCACCATCCGGACTAGCCATTGACGTTGCACGCCGCCACTCCCACAGTTGCGTTGCGTTACTTACGTAGTATTATCAGCCTAGGGTCTCCCTTGTTCCCTTGTTGCAAAGTGTTCGCGCGCAGCGGTGAGTTTCCAATAGCATCAACAACATGACGAGGCAGGAACTCCGCCATTTCGACACATGGCCAGCTCGGCATTTTCATCTTCACAATCTACACTACTCGCCCTCTTGAGCTCCATCGCGCCTGTTCTGATCATTTTGGATGCGTGTGCCCAATCGGCTCTCATTCAATGCCCGTGCGCGTCATCTCCACGGGGTTTCGACCACTCGTTTGTCATCGCTAATAAGGGCCGGCTGGGCTGCCTGCAGTGACTTGCAGACACATGTGCGTTGACACAGCATGTGTGTCACCAGGGGCGAGCCGACAGGACCGCGCCTAAACAATGACTGCCGATGTACCGCTGCCGCCGACACCGATAAGGCACAGTGGTCTTGTGTGTTTGAAGATGGGGAAGAAAAATTCAGGAAAAAAGACTCCTAACTTTTAGCCCCGTTCCGCTGGCTTCAACTACGCCCAAGCCAGTTCACATGCTGCACCACATTGACGTAGCCCTTGAGTAATCACTCGCGGACCTCCTGTATCTGTGAGCATCCTTGTGAGGTTACGGAACAGGCGGTCAGTGGCATTGACATCAGATCATTTCCGTTGTTACGCGCCAAAAGGAAGCATGGCACAAGACAACCTGAAAAGTCATCGTACATTGAATGACAGCAAAGGCAAGGGTTTGCCGATGAGGGTGTGCAATGTGCTGTCATAAGACTCCAGGGACGCACCCTTCCCCCACGCAAGAGACGAACATCGTGTGCCAAACCGGCACCCGAGCGTTCATACGACTCAGCCACAGTAGACCGACACGCACACACATCCCGCTCCTTGCTTACATGGACTTGCGGCGGCGTACCGGTTGAACACTCCACTACTTCATCGCGCCGGCACAGTGAGGATAGGGTAGGCGAATGCATATTGGCTGGCGGGTAGAAGTCTCGAGGTTGACTTGAGTTTATCACCGGCGACCAGCACCTCCTCGCAAGCACCAACTTATTAATAACTTGAGTTTGGCTAATTCCGAGCTGTCAGGTATCGTTCATTATAATACCACGTAGTCTTGATCGGATCGTCCCAGCCCTAGCTGCCTCTCCACTCCCAACCGCCAGGGTCTGCCGCTCTCGACACCGATCCACTCTTATGACGACGCCTGTGAGGCGGCGGTGAACGATTGGCAAACGCGTGTTTGTGAACACCATGAGCAGTTGTCGGCGACGATGTATTCATGCAATCTGCACCAGCCAACCTCTACTCACTAGCGTGGGATAATTCAAGTAAAATGACAATACCACACCGACTCTGCTCGGGGCTGATTGTCTTTACAGCCCCCGCCAAGTCGCCTCAGAAAATCATTGATGCCCAACCAGTTGATCTAACAACATGCGATCTATAATAAACTTGTAACTCTCAAGAGATGTGAGACAACATCGCAATAGCCTGGTGACTGGTCCGCACAACGAACAACAAATGTCTCATAGGGCTTCGAACACCTAATGCAAATGTCTCCTCGGAATCGGGGCCAAGGGCGGGTCTCGTGAGTTTGCATTCATGCATGTATTTCTCGCAACGGCTCTGGGGTGCTCATTGCGAGCGGAGCTTTGGGCGCGATGTTATTGTAACTTATTAGCTTCATTCTAACAATAGTCCGGCAGTGCCCTTATGTCCATAGTGGTGACTGCGCTGAATAGTTATCTCTCGACAGGTGACTATAAACCACCTGCCTGTGGTACTCAAACTCGGCGGGAGCAAGGCCAAGTGCCCGACAAGCGGTCAGGCCTCGCCGGATATCAAACAGAGGCAGTGCTCAAGCTGAGTTCATGCACAAACAACAGACGGGGCCTCGACAATTTACACACATATATGTGTTCGGGGGAAAAGTGTGAGATCTGATAGATGTACACCCCGCGCTACTGTGACTCGACGTCCTCCAGCATCAAAGACTCACAAGAGCGGTAAAGTAGGAGTCATAATCAACACGTGTGACGAAAGTTCTGGCGCAAAATTTTTTGAGCGGTGAGTATGTAGGCATTTGGGATACTTGGGGGGAAGGCTTGATGCCGTGCAGACAGGCTTGATGATCGGGCACCAACAACAGGTACGTAGCATCAACCAGAGCCCTAGTAGTCGTGGGCTAAAAGGCGCGGGTGTTGCCTCAAGAGCAGCCATAACCTGGCGGGTTGGGACGACTGAACGCTGACGAAGAAGCGCACAGCCCTGACAGTTTAGTTCATGCGAGGATGCGCGGGTATGAGCAACTGGAGCCTGACGGAACCGATGCTAGCGGACGGGAACGGAGAGACCGAGTTCCGCCTCTCGGGCAGAACATAATTGTAGCAAAAGATGCGAAAAAAAAGAGACATCAAACAAGAGGAAGCATCTGTTGATTATGAGGAAAAGAAAAGAATAGAAAAGAAAAGAAAGAAAGCTCCGTAATTAGGCCTCGTCCGTGCAACATAAAGCGAGTATGCAGTGCGACAGCAACAAATTGACCTGTCAATTTTGGAGGCGCAAAATCCAGGCCGCCTCTCGCAGCATCAGCATTCGACAGGCCAGAGGCCGTTTAAGAACGACTTGGCGGGTAGCTGATAGTATCAGCTGAAAGTTGCATCTCCTGGCCAGGTCGCAAACAGGGTCTGTTGGAGACGAGTGCACGGCACGGAGATTCTCGCCCTGCATCTTTGGCCGCAGATCGGGCTGGTCGTGATGCACAGCATTCGGCGGCTCAGGCGACGCAGCCGAAAGAGAAGAGTCCCAGCTCGTTGGGTTGGTTAGCTCCTAGACTAATATTTAATATAAGTACGTATGCGCATTGATCCCCTTCTGCGTTGAGCGCAGCCGGTTAGGCGGCTCAGGCCAGACAAGGCCAGCGAATTGGGTTGAGTATCGGTGCCTCGTCGAAGCCTGAGAGGCAGCAGCAGCGGTTCTGCATCAGCCCGCCGCGGACGACGGATAGGCACCTCCAGGCTCCACGGCCGGGTTGTTTATACTAGCCGCGATGATCATTGTGATGCGTCGAAGATCTACGCGAATGCCGGCGACTGATCAACATCCATTTCAGGGGGAGCTGGGACGTGGCTGAACGAAGCCTAGCAACTGTGGCTGGGTTAAGCTGTCAACGGAGCCACAGCCGTTGGGCACCCCGCATAGGACTTAGTGGTTGTACCCCCCACCGCCTGTTAGAGCAAGCCCTGTGCATTTCCAACCGCCCAGGCCTCAATCCACGATAAGGCGAGAATATCTTCACTCATTAACTGGCTCCAACTGGTCAGAGCTTTGTGACCCAATATCCCTCAGATTGATCCGCCAAACCAAATCGACATCCGTCTGGCTGATCGGGCAGCTGTGGACGTTTCCAGGACACGCGGCAAGCCCGTGAAGTCCAGTCACCCCTGCTGGCATATCAACCTTCAGCAGCTGTTCGCCTTGCGCTGCGACAAGTAGGCCTCACAATGGCCGACATCCCCCTCCAAGTTATCTCGGACAACTCAGCGTCGGAGCGACGTATCACACCGTCATGGACCATTGGCCAGCTCAAGGCAAGACTTGAGCCAATCACTGGTGTGCCTCCTCCATCGCAGACTCTCAGCTTGAAGACGTCCGATGGCCAGGTCATACCTATCGAGGCGTCCGATGAGGAGAATACACAACTATCGGCGTTCCCACTACAAGCCTATGCAGAGCTCCGTGTAAGTTGCTCAGATCTATCTTGCCACCTACCTAGTCCCACCCCCTTTCATCCCAGCAGGCATGTTCTCAGGTAGGAACTCCCGTGGGTGCCGTGATAGCTCAGGACTTGCCTTGGCCTACCAGACCGTATACATCCTCGTGGGTGAGTCACCCTGCTGACCTATTCACAGGTGGGAGACACACGGCCACCAGGCGCCAGAGAGAACTACACCGATACGTCAGCTGTTGACAAGTATGTCATGCCCGAGGAAGAGTATGAGAAGAAGTCGGATTCCGTGCGCGCTTGGAAGAAGGCCCAGCAGCTGGGACGTTTCGACCCCAACGCCCCAGATCAAGAGCAAGCGCGGATTGCTGCCTTGGAAGCTGACATTGCCCAACGCCACATCACTCATGGCCGACGATGCCGCGTTGGTGGCGACGACACGAGGAGAGGTGTCGTCAAATACGTCGGTGAGGTCAACGAGATACCCAACGGGGCTGGGCCGTGGGTTGGCGTGCAGCTAGACGAGCCGGCTGGCAAGAATGACGGCAGTATTCAAGGAACCCGGTATTGGGGCGAGGCATCGTCCATGAAGCATGGTATTTTTGTGCGGCCCGAGAGAGTGGAAGTGGGGGACTTTGAGGCTCTGGATGATTTGGAAGACATGGAAGAAATCTGACCTGGAACTTGGTCTGTGTTGCGAGAGAAGACCACGTGGTGGAGGAGAAGCAAGTGTTTGGGAAGTCCAACTCTATACGCTGATTCAGGTCCAGATCAAGGACTCACGCATCCATTCTTGAACCTGGGCGAGGTAGCGATCGACAAGCACCAAGGCAGTAGGGAAATACATGTGAAACCGCGTCGCTGGGCTGTACGCACGAAAGTACCCGGTAGCTAGCTCTCGACATCAGCAAGACCTCGGGAACGGGGGCAGGCTCCAGCCGTTTGAGCGTCAAAAATAGATTTTGTTATTTCGATCGTGAGCGAATATGTAATACGGCATGAAGTATCTCCTCAGCATTTGAACATTTAACGCGTTCGCAGTGACTGTGAACCTTAATATTTTGAAACCTGCCCCTGAGGAGGGAAAAGGGGTCCGGTTCAGCGTCCGTCCGTCTGATGGTCGGGGCTGTCTCAAGCTGAGTCGAGAGTAAGATGCATTTTGAAAGGCCGACGCGACCGCCAAGGGATCTTTCTCTGACCGATGAGCTGCCGAGCCAATGCCCAGTCGACGCCGAGACAGCGCCTAGACCTGGCTTCGCACCACATTTCTTCGTGATGGAATGGGAGAAGCGGTACGTACAACGAGCCAGCGATGGCCAAGATCACTGGAGTTCGATTTCCTGACAGTCCGCAGTCGGTCAATAAAATAAGGCAAGAGACTGAATATAAATGTCGGATAATATGAGTCGAGCTCAATCGCGCCAGTGAGGCTCAAGCGGGATTCGCAGCCACGTTGGTTTGTCCAGTCGCTATGAGCCTGGGCGGTCTTGGGGGTCCACCCGCGCCAAGGCCAAGCAATATCTCGAATGGCTGACCACTGGGAAAGCGCGGTCGTGACTGAATTGTTCCCCACGCTGGGTGCTTTTCAGTCAGGTATGGATCAACCGCCTCGCGCCTGCCTATGTCCGTAGCACAAGCTAGTCTAGCACTACTAAGTATGTAACCAGTATATCTCATTGATGTGCAACTTCGTCCTTTCACCTACGCACTCCAGTCCTTCCTTTGTCTGCCTCTCGCCTCACCCTCGACGACGTCCTCGTACTCGCGCAGAACCGACCCAATTCATATACCGGACCTTCCGCTCGCCCATTCATTGAGAACGGCGTGATCGATCCTATACGTTTCCCGTCCCCGATGCCTTCGTCTGCGACGGATGAAATGTGAGCTTCTGGGCGCTTTTCCGGCTTGAAATCACCCATAAGCAGACACGAGAAGTCAGATGCGACGGTCGCAAGTCGTGTCGTCGTCTCAACACTATCCACGGAGAGGGCATCATTCCCGAGGTCCGGCAGGAGCAACAGTGCCACCATGCGTTTTAAATCGACGGTCCCACGCTCTGCGCTTGTCATATCATCCGTTGTCCGTTGTGTACTTAGCGAACACGGTGTCTACGCAGAGGCAGTAGACGAATTACCCTCATGGGCTACAGACAACACTTTGCAATTGCAATTGTCCGCCGACTCGACCAACTACGCCGTCATCCCACTCAGCGAGAGTCTCACGCTGCCCAATTCCGAGTCGCAGGCAGGGGTAAGATTGCCGTCGACTAAAAGATCGGAGACTGCGATGCTGACCTCGCCTCCCAGAATGTTAGTATCAATGGCAATTTGAAGGCTGTTACCGAATCGAATTATCTGAAATTCACGAGCCACGACGATGTAGCCTACATGAGCTGCGACAAACCGAACGACGATGCGAGCATTGATCCAGCCCACATGATCGAGGAGTTGATGAAGCAAACTCCCAGGGCGATTGTGCTCTACTCCACCGCCAACAACAGGTGCGCTCTGAGGAACAGGCAGGGACTACGATACACCAGAATCCTTTCCATGGTGGACCCGGGAGAGGCTACGACCGTGCTCAGCCATCTCAACGGCACAGACCGGGGCGAAACGGTCGACGTCAAGATGTACGGCAACATTACGAATTTTGATGTATCGGAAGACGAGCACGGTCAAGGTTCTCACTCGGCTGTTGCTATGAGTGTTCTTTATAGTATAACAGGACTGATTACGTTCCTTTTCGTCGTTATCGTCGCCATTGGAGCCGTCAGAGCCCATCGTTATCCGGAACGATATGGACCAAGGCGTGCCAACGGGGGCCGTCCTCGACAGAGCAGGGCCAAGGGCCTTGCGAGGGCCGTTTTGGATACGCTGCCAATTGTCAAATTTGGGGACAAGCAGCAAGCCAAGCCCGATCCAGACCTAGAGATGGAGACTGCAACTACCGAAGGCCAGTATCCTCCGGCAGAGCGCGTCACATCGCAGTCTACGCAACAGGGCGAGCCGAGCACCAGATCCTCGTTTGCGAGCTCTCACTTCACTTCTACCACAGGCACAGGGACTGCGGAGGATAGTCTTCGGTGTTCCATTTGTACAGATGATTTCAGAGTTGGGGAAGATGTCCGGGTTCTCCCATGTGATCATCAATATCATCCTCAATGTATCGATCCTTGGCTCATCAACGTCTCCGGCACATGCCCTCTATGGTAAGTTGAAAGTGGCAAAAATCAAGAAAGTTTTGCTGATCAGTTCTAGTCGTCTTGATCTGCGCCCTGGACAGAATAATTCAAATGGTGTTTCGCCGGCTGGCGAGCAGGCGCTGCCACCTCCGCTTACTTGGGAGTTTGATGAGCACGACTCTGTGCCCGACTCATACCGTCACAGGCTGTCCCGCCTCTTTGACGTCAATCGACTTAGACAGGCATCGGTGGAGGAGCAGATGGAGATGTTACGGCAGCTGCGTGAAGTTAGGATCGCCCGCGAGTCGCCGGAAACCGGGGATGTGCAACCTTCGGAGGCTGAGGAGCGTCAGCAGGGCGCACGGTTTGCGTCTCGTTTGCGAGAGCGGTTTCGTATCTCGACCAGGGCTCAATCCGCGAACGCAAGGTGCTGAAATACGTCGACGGGGAGCGGTCCCCTTGGTCGAAGGCGACACCCTCGAATTTTCATTGATTAAGGCGTTGCGGTTGGCAAATGACTCTGGACAAATACCAAAAGAGCGGGCATTGGAAGGCGTTTGGGACCACAGATGCGCGACGCGCGGGCGACATGGCAAGGCAGCGCCACGTGCAATTATCATTTTGCTGGCATGGGGGAGAAGTACTGCATATACCCTGGTCTTTAGGATTATCTCGGCTTGCCGGTTGAGACAATGTATTGTTGTTATTATCCACGGCATGACGCAGGCCGTCCGGCTGTCTCATCACCATGCGCTTCGTTTTCCTCGAGCTGAGACGTGGTCTCAGACCAAGTTCCTCAACCATGCTCAGTGGCCGCACGATTAATCGTGGCAGCGGAAATGGGGATGGGGATGGTTCACAATCGTCATACATATGTGCAAATGGCTCGGGCCTCTCGGGCCAAGAGGGCCTCGGTCATGGGCGTCGACTAGTTTGTCGGGACATGCGACCCTCACCCGCCTCGGCTGGCGAACGCCATGGTCCAATAGCTTGGTGATGTGCCGATGAACATGGAGTGATAATGGCCCCAAGGGTGTGTATGCCGATTCTTGTCGGTTCGCTCTAATCATAGAGTCCCAGCCCATTTGAAGCACGTGAGAACACAATCATTTGGGGACAAGGCACGCAAAACAAAAGCCATCTTATTCTGGTAAAGTTCCACGAACCACACTGGCCCGACCACTGACGTGCTTGCGAACTCTTGGAGCGCTTTCACACTTGCGCGCATTCCCTTATTAGCTTGCCCTGCCTCGCTCGCATGAGCCGCGTCCCTCTCGTTTCTTTTCTCCGAGTCCACGCCACAGTCCACTGCTCTCCCTCGCGTGCGGCGCCCACACACCTCATGTCGCATCCAAACATGTCTCAAAACCTGCGATAGGAATGCCTTGATGTCCTCTCTCGTACGTAGCAGGTGTGGTACAATCTGCCGCCAATGTCTTGGGGCTAGTTGTCTCATAGGAGACCCGAGAGCTGGACCCCAGCCGGCAGGATGCAATGTGGCTTTCCCAATGGCCCGGCTTGGGCCTCGTTCGAGAGCCTGAGCGCAATCATTCTGAACGATTTCTGAAAACACATATACCGATGACCGCTCTTCATGTCTAGGTATCCTGAATCTGAACGGTGAGCGCAAGTGCCGACCCCTCGACTGTTGAAGCTTCCACTACTGGCATTGAGAGAAAACGTCCAAGTACTTGGAATAGCACTCTGTCTCCAGACGCTCCGTGGATCAGGACAGATCAAACGCAGTATGGCACCAAACTACGAGCTCCTCGGGCCAGCGGGAGGCGTGCCACTAGGCGGGCAGGTTATGAGCGTGATAGTCACACTGGCTGCGGTGACTGTCCTGACACTCTTCCTCAGTAGGTCCCTTTTTTCCTATAATCTTGTGGATAGCGTGACATGGCAGCTAGCTAAGACGTGGCAGCACAAAGAGTTCGAGTGGTCCGTACTTGGCGCAGCCTACCATTTGTGGTATGGTGTAAGTGGTCGTGTGCTATATTGCTCAAAGAACATGTGCTAAGTCTGCTGCGATAGTGGTATTCGCAATTTACGTCGACTCCTACGCTTTTGTTGTCGCAACCTCCATCATTCAACATGCACTGGGGGTGAACTCTAATATCCTCATCTGTCAAGGAGCCATCCTGCTCTGCTTGGCGTGCTATGTGACCACAAAGGTACGTCCCCTGTTCCAGCGAGTTGAAACCAAGGCATCTACTCACACATTGCAGATAGTCAGTACCAGTCTTCCTTGCTTTCTTAGTATGTCAACTAATCTGTCAAGCTCATCTATCTTTTCCTCGTGGAGAAAGCTGT
This sequence comes from Emericellopsis cladophorae, assembly GCF_022114955.1. Lineage (NCBI taxonomy): Eukaryota > Fungi > Ascomycota > Sordariomycetes > Hypocreales > Bionectriaceae > Emericellopsis > Emericellopsis cladophorae. The sequence goes on along the minus strand of NW_026250984.1, from coordinate 9,723 downwards.
ACGTAGCTTTGTACCAGCTCCATCAACACCGCTAAAATATGTGACAGTATATCATTCGAGGGACCACCAAGCCTCGCATGCGATCCCGACTGTACCTGTTCAACTCCTTTGGCATGATCAGTGTGTACATTGTGGTGGTCACCATGAACTTTGTCTTGTAGGTTTACTCGCGAACAAGTCGCACGAGGGAGCCTCGATGGGCTGACAACAGGGACCAGCCGCATAACACGCATGGACCATAACGGACAGTGTATCATTGGCATGGAGAGGCTTGCCATGATCCCTCTCATTACCTTTGACGCCGTTGTCAATGTGTATCTGACCATCATCTTCCTCATCCCCCTGAAAAGTGCGTACTATCATCATCCTCGGCCGACCTCGCGTACAGGCGCTGACCAGCAAGACCTCTACTCCTTCAAAAACATGCCTCGCACCGCGTCCAACCTGCGCCTTCGTACAGTGGCGTTCCGTACCTTTATTGGTGCCGTCAGCACGCTTCTAAGCAGCGTCACGTCAGTCGGCATACATTCACTCTGCGGGAGCAGGCAACTAACGACAATCACAGCAACCTGACTGTCCTCATGGCTCTCAATGGCCAACCGGGATGGGTTTGTCTGATGCTCTGCAACTGCGATAGTGAGTCTCTGTCCTCCGCTGAAGGTAGCTGAGCGCTAACAGCCCCAAGTCCTGTTCTCGGCCATGGTCATCCAATGGGTCACATCCAAGGACAACGCCGGGACATCGGGCAACAACTCGCTCAACGCTGACAACAACAGCGCGGCGCGAAGGGGACGGGCCGTCGACGCAGCCCGGCGAACGGACTTTGCATCAGAGACAATATGCGCACGATGCACACCACCCTCGTCGCCGGCGGAGATCGCCCTCGTGCCCTCGGTGGCCACCACATACAGCAAGAATTCGTCCGACATAGCCGACGTAAAACTCGAGAACCATGTGTTGATCACCACGACGATCCAGCGAGAGAGCAGACCAAATGACGAGCCTCCATGCCAGCTCCTAGGTAGCATGAGCGAGATTCATGGGCTCCCAGGGCATCATCACTTTGACAATGACGCAGTGTGCGCCGACAGCGTCACGCGAGATACGCCTGGACATCGCGGGTCAAGAAGGATGAGCCCCGGTCCTCAGGGCTCAGACGGATACGTGACTTCGAGAACGATGATCACAGGAGGGCAACGTGGCAATGACCGAGGAGACTCTCCTTGCTGATATTCGTGGAGGAATCACGAACAGGTTCCAATGTAGCAGTACATACGCATAGACTTAATCGCAGCAAATGTCCAGCCAGGCAGTCGTTCTATGCAGTGGAGTGTGATCAAGTTTGTTTCAGGCAAATTTTGGCATTGATGGTCATTGCACGTGAGATCTTATCTAGCCTACCATATATCGGTGGCTCCCTTTTAACCCTGTCCCTTGAAACATCCTAGCGCCGATCCCCGTAGCAAAGCGATTGACATTCCCCTCGGAAGGTGGAGGGGAAGGAATGCAACAGACCGGTTCCAATCTGGATGAAACGATCGCACGGATGGCGGGAGTCCCGAAATGCAGTATGCACACCAAGAACATCCAGCCCCGAGAATCAGAGACGTATATAAATTGGATACCCAAACACACTGCGCCTTTGTCCTATATCTCCCAATTGTTGATGTATATACCCCCAAAAAACGTCCCTTGAAAAAAAGTGGGTTTCCCCTGGCAAGAAGTGAACATGACCGAAGTCGGTCAGATGGTCGTCACCTACGAGCTAGCGCTTAGGCGACGCTAGCGTAGAGAGAGCCAACGCTGCTGAGGGAGCTGGCGGTAGACATGAGGTTGCCCTCAGAGACCATAAAGTAGGAGTAGGCGTCGAGGTACTCAATGGCGTCCAGCTTGGGGATGACGGTCTTCATGAAATCTTCTTTGTCGGCGTCAGAGCCCAACGGGGCAAACTCGGTGAGCCAGATGGGCTTGTTGTCGCAGATCTCGTGGGCCTTCTCAATGTGTTCGAAGAGAGTGTCTGCGTACTGGGCCTCGGAGTACCAGTGGATGGCACAAAAGTCGATGGCGCAGCCGCCATCCTGAGCCTTGCAAGCGTCCATGAAGCTCTGGAGCCACTCAAGACCTTGACCAGGGTCACCAGAGTTGGTGACGCCGGGAGAACCGATCAGAGCCTGGCCAGCGTAGGGGTTGATCAACTTGGCGTGAGAGGCGGCGGCCTGGGCCGGGCTAATGTTAGCCTGTTCAGCGTGGTCGGGCTCGTTGAAGGACAGAATGGCGGGCGACCCAGCGTCGAGGGCACTGCGGCAGTTCTGGTCCCAGTGATCGGTGTGCGGGGAAGAGTCGCCCCAGAGCATAGGAATGTACTGGATGTTCTTATCCAAACTCCCGGCGGTCGAGCCCCAGCTGTAGGCCCAGCTGCAGGACTCGCATGACTGAGCAAAGGTGTTGGCCATATTGGGATCGTTGTAGGCGATGCCACGCTTGCCGGACACACCAGATCCAGAGCCAGAGCCACCCGAAGGCGTCTCGGGCTCCTTGGAGGGCTCGGGTACGCTAGGGAGATCGATGGAAGCGCTGATCTCAACGATGGGTGCAGGCTTCACCAAGGTGGCCAGGGTGGTAGTGGGAGCAGGGGCCACGACAGGAGCGACGGCAGGGGCCTGAGAGACAACAGGAGCCTCAGGAACCACAGGGTTCTCAGCGACAGCTTTGTCCTCAGCCTGGGGTGCTTGAGAGACGGCCTCCTGGGGGACCTGCTGAGGAGCGTCGGCCTCGGCCACGGCAGTGGGCTGAGGCACGTGGCCGGCAGTGACGTACACAGTCTGGTGGACGGTGACCCAGTCGGTGTGCATGGCGCGCTTGGCAATCTCAGCACGGTGAAGGTGACGGTGGGAGTTGGCGGCGACGGCCTGGCCAGTGAGGACGGTCAGGACCGCGGCGGTGAGGGCCTTTGAGGTCAACATTGTGGCTGTTGTTGATTTGGTTGGGAGTGAGTGTTGGCTTTGAGAGCTGCCCGGCGACGGATGTTGGATATGGGATTGAACAAGGAACTTGGACGATCGGTCGCAAAGTTCAAGTGATCAAGGGTGTATGAATGAGTGGTTGTCTTTGGTGTTTTGGCGTGGTGTTGATCGGCACAGCCGAAGGAGCGTCAAGCTGGCAGTCTGTCAAAGACGCGCGAAGGAGAGGCAAGCAGCTAGCTGCGTTGTATTTTCGAAATGAATGTTTGGTGTCGCTGGACGATTGTGAACAGAAAGGGAAGAGGAGTGGGAGGAGGGACGTCTTTTGAAGAAGAGGATCAGACACATTTCAAAAACGAAACGGCCCACTGGCAACCGCCCGGGACTCCCTGCCAGTCTAGCAAGTCGTGTCCCCTCACCTCCTCATCGACCGCCAATCGGGGGCTTTGCTGGTGAGCTTGCCATGCGCAGCACCTTGGTCTGGCCTTCCGTTCTGCCGCCACCCGTGGCACGAATCGCGGCAGGTTCGGTCGTACCTGCCTCACTATCGTTGCCTCTAGCAGGGGTGCCGGCATCGTTGCGGTCCCGCCTCTTCCGACTAGAGTCCGATTTGTCGGGTAGTGGGATCCCAGCACGGCTGCCAGCAGGCTTGCCAGCGAAGCACGGAGCAAGCTGAGCTGTCTGTCTGTGCCTGGACGTGACACTGGGCGCAAATGCACCAGCAAGACTTAACTCCATCATCAGTCTGATAGACCTGCTCTGGGCGCCTATGAAGCGCTCATGTTGCTGGCCGATCCCCCGTGCCGCCGCGTCGTCGTCACTCAGTGGGCGATGCAGTGAGCATAGCCGCGCAATTGTTCGGACTGAAACAAGCCAACTGTGGTCGACCACCTCTAGCACAGGCTAGTATTCAGGTACAGCGCCGTTGCGGCCCTCCATTACAAACGACGAGCCAGTCGGCTTGCTTCGTGTGCAGTGGGACTCCACCGTCTTAATGCAGGAACAGAAAAAGGAGCAAACCGGCTCAACACACACCGGCGCTACTTTTCGCACTGTGTAATCTACCTCAGCTGCTCATACTGCGCTCACTTTGTTTTCTGTCTTTTTTACAGTGCCGACAATAGTGACACCGTATGTTGTCAGCCTTCAGGCCTCCAACAAGCCGTCGACGAGTCGATCCACCAAGAAAAATGTTCTCGACTTTGGCCAAACACTCTTCACGATGGATCGATGCCCAAAACCTTTGTGCAGACAGACCTTTTGTATCCATATTAAGGCAATAGCGCACAATGACAATGGAACCGACGGACTGGCCCGACTGGCCTCCTTTACATTAACTTTTGGGTGCTATCCGCCTTACGAGTGGCAAAAGAGATGGGTCGGATAATGCGGGGCCACGATCGCGATTGCTTTTTTTGTCCTCCGGCAAGGTCTGAGTCAGTCAGCAACAGCTTTTTCTTTGTTCTCTCTTGGTTCGAGCGTCTGGCGTCCCGAGCTGTCGGCCGCCAGTGCCCGCCACGTTGGCAGTTGACACAATAACACTTGTTGTTGTTGCTCCGCTCGTGCCTGAACAAGTGGAGGGCTGGTTAAATCGGTGCCACACTGTTGCTCACGGAACAATGTTGCTTTGTTGGTGCACGGCAGCCAGTATTCAACTTCCAGGTTGAAGCCAGTGAAGCCACTGCGTAAAATGAAACTGCCCTTGGAAACACATTCGCCCACCTTGGCGGCCCCTCAAATGCCAGGCTCATTGTGTGAGCAAATTCATGTTCTTTTGCGGCGGCCCAAGGAGTTTTTCCGGTGTCTCCATCAAAACCCCTGCAGAAAGCCGTCGGGAGTGCAGCGTCGTGGAAAGCTTGTCATCTCTACGGAGGGCGGGCTGCCAATGAACGAGCGCCAGCGCATTGGGGGCTTGGGCGATGCCAAGCCATTCGATTCATACCGATCTTGACAGCTGTTGATCTTCGCAGCACCCGTACCGGATCATCAGATAGGGTTCCAGCCCCAGCTGACTACAGACTACAGAGTCTGATCTGAGCTCGCCGATATCAAACTTGCTCGCAACTCTTCAGGCGCGTCAATCAGACAAAGGTGAGTTCACCCGACCGCCAAGTATGCGCGGTCCAGTCATATACGTACTCGCTGTTGGGATTGGATGCGAAGAGATAGAAAAACTCGTCTTGCATGGGTCAGTCGATATGTGCCTATGTCACTCGTGGGCCAGAAGTGAGGCTTCTGACCAACAAGAGGCTGCTGTGGCGGGAATGAGGTCCGTCTTGGAAGGTCGAAGACTGGAACTTGTAAGTCCGGGTAATAATATTAGCCAACTTGCTTCAACGTCAATCGAAAACTTAACTGGTCCCAGTCTCGTGGTAAGCCACTCCCAGGAACAGGAACGAACCACACCAACCGGCCCATGAGAGTTTCTTATGCCTAATTTTTTTCTCTCTTGTCTTTTTTCCCGTGAGCTCATCGGTCATTGGTTCGAGAGGACATTTCTACATGCACGTTTGATCGTCGTGGCTGTAGTCCAGCATCTTGGCGCGATGAAGCTACCCTGCAGGTGCACTCAATACAGGTTGACGATGGAGGCACAAGTTGCTTTTGGGAGGAAAGATCCAGTCACGCGTATTTGATAGGTCTGTACAGAATACAAGACTTGGCAATGATCGATAAGTTCTAGACTTCTGGCCTATTTACTTTTTTCTCCATCTCAGTGTTGGTTAGCGGTCTGCGTGGTGCGGCGGGCGGATGACGTAGAAGACCATTTGGCTGTAGGGTTTTTGGCGCAGGTCACATTGGAAGACAGCCTTAGAAGCATCAAGTTTTAGGGCGGCCAATGACAAATAGCATATAACCTTCTAGAGCTCTAGCTGAAGCCAACAATTGTTGCAACCTGTGACTTGGGGTTCCTTCCTGAAGGTTATTGTAATACTGCGGGGCTTCGCACGATGTAGGGAGGACGTCGGCCTATAAGACTCCTAACCGACGAATACGACAGATCCACAGGGTCAACGGGCTCCACACGTGACGGCGCAGTGGTGTCGCTGCCACTCATCTCGTCCTCAGCTGAGAAGTAGACAGATCATAACATCTATCTAATGGTTGTGCATAAAATAAATCTACTTGCATTGTTGTTCGCCTTCGACTCCTTCCCTCCCTTAGAAACCAGCATCAAGACGGGAGCTAGGTCACTGAATGGTTCTCCGTATCAACTATTCCCATCGACGGACGCCTCCTAGCGACGCTCAACAAGCGAGTGAACCGGGGCATACAAATGGTATATGGAATAATAGACATGCAGAACATCTCGCCGTCTATGTTGACGTACCCTGAAACCGAAGCCTTTGACTATGGCGCATTTCTACAACAGAGCCCGGGAGCGGACGACGCCAACCTTCATCTGGCTTCTCCAGTGCCGCCACAACCACTGGCCACGACACCTCAGCTCATCCATCAGACGACAGCACCTAACGTAGGCACTGGGAAGAATGAATTCTCCGACTCTTCCCTTGGCAGGACGACACCATCAAGCTCGGGCAACAGGACTGGCAGCACAGACGCCACTAGGAAGCCGGCAGCTGAGACGCTGAGCCAGAGACAGAGACTCGAGCGCAAGGGGCACACAAAGAGCCGCCGGGGCTGCTTCAACTGCAAGAGGAGAAGGATCAAGTGCCAGGAAACACACCCGGCCTGTGGTCACTGCGTCAAGACGGGACTCAAGTGCGAGTACCCTGCCGCACCCCAGATCACACACCAGGTATGTGCCGATTCTCGCCCAGGGCGCGAATGCTGAGGAAATCAAAAGCCACATAACCAAATTCCGCTATTCAGCCTGCAGGACATGCGCTTATTCCAGCACTTTCTGACACACTGCTATCCGCACCACCCTCTGAAACAAGAGTCGGTGTGGACACACGAGGTGCCCTGCATCGCACACAATGTGAGTCCGTTGACGACGTAGACCCAACTCCCCCGCGCTATCTAATCACCCAACAGCATGAGTTTCTAATGCATGCCATCCTGGGGCTTGCGGCATCGGAGCTCACCCAGACAGACAGCAGCTTCGTCGCAGCGGCGATGAGCCACCGCGTCAAAGCGATCAAGTCCATCAAGAAGCGGCTGGCCGATGCCTCAAAGGACACCACCTCACCCGAGGAGACGAATGCGCTACTTGCTACCTGCTACGCGCTCACCTTCCAGTCCGTCAGCGTCGACGATGGGCTCGTGGAGTACATGACATTCATACGCGGCATTGTCATTGTCGGCATGCAGATGATGTTCAGGAAGATTCAGCCCATCTTCAGCACCCTATTTGAGGAAGCCCAGGATGAGATTCTTGGGCCGTTGATGCAGGGCCTGCCGCTCATCCGCAAGGGCTGGACGGACGCTGCGATGGAGGCCATCAGCGCTCTGAGACCGCTCTGCGTCGAGCCCGTCGAGGTAGAGTACCAGGGGAAGCTCCTCGACATCGCGCAGAAACTATACACCAGCTCCTGGACGGGTAGGTCTATGGCTGTGTGACCCCCCTGGCCATTGTGCTGATGAATCTGTCCGACAGCATACAAGGCTCACTCGCAGCAACATGCTTGGTGGATGATGCTTCCGCACAACGTCTTCCAGGAGCTCATCTCCCCCAAGAACCAGGTCCTGTTGCTTCTGCACACGCACTGGATCTCGCTCATTGAGATAATGACGCCCATCACGCAGCAAGAGCGTGAAGTCTGTGAGCGACGACCGCCAGAGAACGACCAGCCAATCGACCTTGGCTTCGCCCGCTGGCTCAAGTATATCAACGCGCGGGTGGACTATGAGCACCAAATGTTCAATCAGTGGCCCATGTGGATCGAGGCGCAGCTCGATAAGGATATCACGTTCTTTGGAAAGGTCCGTTGACGAATGATGTGAATCGCAGGTGGACCACTTAGTATGCCAAACTTGGCAGGAGACCTTGGATATACTGTCATGTTCCAGACGTGATGTTGCTGTGTGATAGCGTGGCGTTGGTGTTTCGGGGGTAGCGAGCGTCACTACGTAGTAGCGATGGCCTGCATATTTTTCTCCTTGGCTTAGTCGTAGGAATGCGAATTCGTGGTATGAGAAAGCCCCATGTCTGGCGAGATTGATCTTGTCCATAAAAATCACCGGCTTATTTGGCTCACTCGTTGCGGCCCTCACCACATGCAGGCGCACGAGAGTACGCAGAGGGCGGCGTCGGAGGGCGTGATAGAAGCTCGAGGGGACCAGGGGCACGCCTGACTGTATATCGCAAGGCTGATGGTGATCATGACCTCGTTCCTGGTGTGGATGGCCCGAAGGATCCCTACTCTCGCGCTGAGCAAGTATGACGACGGGGATCTGTGCGGTTTGGCTGGTTGGCTTACCTCATCTCTTTTCGGATGCGTGGGATGAGGATCACTTGTACAATTTACGTAGTAGTCTCAACACTTGATGCAGTCCTGGGGACGTTTCAGCCCCATGCTGTGGCAAACTGGTAGCTGTGTCGAATGTTTCACATCCTCATCTCTTGCAGGGCATCCATCATCCATCCGTCCCCACTATTGACGACGTCCTGCAAGTCCCGGACATAGCCGATTGTACGCTTCTGGTGGAGAGGCAGGTCGCGACCCCTTGGTGATGGATGTCCATCTGCGCGCCCATGAGGGCTTCAGTTGACTGAAGTTGGTGCAAGCAGAAAGTAGACGAGCAGGTACAATTGCCACGAGGGTCAATTTTAGTAGCCCCCGCGCTATGACGTAGGCGCCCTGGATGACTGGAGTCTCCCTATTATCCCGACAGACTGAGGGAGCATCACCTCATCTAAAGAGAACCAAAGCCTACATTTCAACGTCTTCTTCACTACTACCATCACCCGATGTGCTGACAGTGACACCATTTTCTCAGGGTCTGCTTAGGCTTCTCGGTGGCTGGACCCTGCAGAAGGGCAGGCCGAATGTGGGGAATGACTTCACTCCGTTCAACATCTCTCCGTCTGCAGATGGGGTCTCACTCAGATCAGCATGCCAGTGTCTCTGCCAGTCCCGGCAAAGCCATCAGTAATACTATCATTTCCCAGAGACGCCACTACGTACCTACCAAGCGCAGCTCGCGAGAGTAAGCATGTCAATCCTTTGCCACCACCTTTCCTCCATGTCTTTGCATGCTCGACTGCTCGCCCAGCTCGGCAGCTGAGCATGACGATTGTTTGGTGTCGAGATGGGACTACGCACTTGTGTATATAATGATGATTAACCACCCTTCATCGTCCACTGCTCTGTCCCTCGTCACTCCTCATCTCAACCTCCAAGGCAAGAAGCTGGTCTTCACCTCACCTCACAACCTCTTCCATTCACTTGCAGTATTGCATCCTAACGCAGGTCGTTTACTCACAATCTTTTTAATACCCCATTTACCCACACGCAAGATAATCCAGCATGCTTATGAACGCACCCACCGCCGCGGCCATTCTGGCCTTCACCTCTAGGGCCATGGCCGCCCCCGTGACCGGCAACACCAACGTTGAAGCTCGCGAGGCTGTGCCCCCTCCCGAGGTGCTTGCCGAACTTGGTTTGAATGTTGAGCTTGGCGACACCGAGAAGCGTGATGGCGGGATTCTCGACTTGATCGCCAACCTCGACGGCAAGCCTGGAGAAAAGCGTGACGGCGGGATTCTCGACTTGATCGCTAACCTCGACGGCAAGCCTGGAGAAAAGCGTGACGGCGGGATTCTCGACTTGATCGCTAACCTCGACGGCAAGCCTGG